>NW_026683836.1:0-177750 GCF_030247195.1 Topomyia yanbarensis | reverse complement strand
ATGATATTTTTTGAGTTTATGTTTTAATTTGGCAGCACTGATGATTCTTTTCTGTGTGCTATAGCACAGCTGCTAAAAAAAATCACTACCGTATTACGGAATCGCCTGTTATAATACTAGCCCTAGTGCTTAGTAACTAATCAAATCCATTCGTACCGTAACTCGCAGACATTTCGGGTGTGTTTAAATCTCTGTACGATATGAGCTTAGACGATAATACGCTTCGTCTCGGTTTGCAAAGACACATTCGTCAACCTTTTGTTCATACAGTGAGGATTAAACAATAACAAGCTACATCAGCTGGTTCGGTGCGTCGTTGGAAACCATTTTAAAGATAATTGCTTTTTATCTTTCTTAACACAATTATTGCTTTGCTCTCCGGAAGGTCAAATGGAGGTCGAATCGGGTTCAACTCCCAGCTCCCCCTGGCCCAAACGCTATTCAGAACTGTCAACTGGTCCAATTGGGGACTTCGTGCGACCCAAGACTAAATCGTTGAATTTTCTTCCGATTTCTTAAGACCTGACAAAACGATTCTCGACTAAGACCGGACGTTCAGAGGTCCGCTCGGACAAGCTAGGGATTTGTTAGCCAATTCAAAACAGACAAACGATATTGCTTACTGTGAACACTTTACGCGGAATTATAATTCGTGGAAGATGCTTCGAAAACATACCCCCACCCACATTACCACGGCAGATGGATAGCTAACCGGAGGCGAGATGCCCCACCTGCCAACACCGATCGCCTCAATACATGCCGACAAGTGACGGGCGAACGAAATGCAGGCTCAGATGCAACAACCAGGCGGATGGCTGCGTTCTTTGCTATGAATATTAGCCCTGCCATTCGCATGCCTTTTGCCTGCCGTTCGCACGCCATCCGGTCGCCAGCATGCCTGCCGGCGGATGGTACCTTCGGGTGGGCCCGCCTCCCATAGAGTAACAAATAATTCAAAGTTGTTCTAAATCGATGAAACGTGTAAAAGCTGCCTGTAAACGTCAAAATGACAGCTCATACTCCTTTCATCGATTTAGAAATATTATTCAGGAAAAATTGAAAATGTTTTACAAAGTACATTTAATATTAGTTAATCTGAAAAAAAATTCTTAAAGTTTTGTATTTCTGGATTTGTGTGGATAATTTCTGCATAATTTGTTTCGGAATTTTGGACTGCAGTTTTTGAATTTTCTAGTTGTTTAATTGTTTGATTTTTCAGTTGTACTTATTAACATTAGTAACAGTTATACAATGCTCTGCCAAGTGATGTTATGCAGCAAAGTTAGTGTGATGCAGCTTGGCCACACAGCTGCGGCCAAGTTTCCGCTGGAGAACGTGTTTGTAAATCATCCGTCGGAAGTGCAATCAAATCTGTGATCCACTCGTTCGTCTGGTTTACTCAAACATGGGTTATGGCTAGTTTAAAGCCGACTAAGCGGCAGTGAAGATGGATAACGCACATAAATGCAATGTAATGTTGCTACGGATGTAGTACTTTGATATTTTGTATAAATGATATGCTTAGGCACAATCACAGTGCGTTTTTGTGGATACCAAGTTACTGCAGATCAAATCGATACCGCTCAGTCGGCTTACCCGGTACCTGGTCAAACCATTCGCAATTTGATTCGGAATCCTGAATGAATTCAATATGGAATCCAGTTGAAAGGCAACAACCGATTCCGAAACCTACTGAGTCAGAATAGGTTATTGCATTTGAGCTAAGTCGAAATCCTTATTGAATTCATTCAAGATACCGAACCGGTTTCGGAATCGGTTTGACTGAGTATATTTGAATAAACCGAAGGCGTTAGTACCCTATAAGAACGGTTGGTTTCAAAATCGTCCAATAAAAGACGTTCGTTGGACCAATTTGTACAACGTCCAAATAACCGTTCAACAAACGTCCATCGTTGGACCCGTGTTGAACGGGTTTGCAACAATTTTTTGGACGTCTTAGTGGGTATAAAGGGGCGCAAAGAGTGTGCAGAGAGTGAAGCCAAAAAAGTCTACTTATCGAGCAAAATTGCTACAAAGACGGATTCCAATTGTGCACGATAGGTAGTCTTTTTTGTCTTCACTCTTTGCGCAATTGTTCTCTATAAACTGTGGAGTAAACCGGACAAATAAGTGAATCACAGGTTGGTTTGCACATCCGCCGGCGGGTTTGATAACACCTCTTCAGGTGGACCGTCAGCGGCTTAGTGCAGCTTGGTCCTTCGCTGCGACTATGTGGTCCAGCCACACAACGCTAGCTTTGCTGCATAACAACACTGGCAGAGCACTACGTCACTGTTACTAGTGTTATTAAGCATAACTAAGGGATAATATATTCAATAATTTGTAAATTCAAAAACTGAACGAAATTCTAAAACAGGATAAATTATGTACATTATAAAAATCAGAATTACAAGACGTTAAGAGCGAAAAATTTATAGTTTTTTGAAAATAAATGACAGAAGTAACAAAAATATATAAATTGCTTGCTAAAAATATCTAAAATTCAAGATATCTGTAATCAAAAATTTAAAAATTTTGAGATTAGAGAATTCCAATAACAACAACAAACATCTACAAAAATTAAAAAAAATTCGATTTCAAAATTAAACAATGTTATAATTAAAAAAGTCTAAAAATGAAAAATCAAATCTTCAAAAATTCAGGAAAGTTGAAGAATTCAAATGTTAAAAATTATAAACTTCAAAAATCGAAATGTTCAAAAAGTAAGACCCAGAAATTCAGAAACACAATGATACAAAAATTCATGTAATGCAATTCAAGTATTACAAATTCAATAGTTCAATAGTTCTAAAATACAAAGATGCAAAAATTCCAAATCAAATTAATACAACCACAATAAAAATACAAATACAAAAAGAAAAAATACAGAATTACTAAAATTCAAAAGCACTAAAAATACAAAAAAAATGAAATGCCCTTTTAGCACAAAATTCTCAAATTGAAGACATCAAAAATTCAGAAATTCGAATATTCGAAAATTCAATAATTCGAAGATTTTTAAATCCAAAAATTGAAAAAGAAATAAAAATTCAAAGATCCGGTAATTCAAAGGTTCAGAATTTCAAAAACTCGATAAATCAATGATTAAAACATGCAAAAAATTGAAAATTCTGGTTTCAAAAATTCAATAACTCCAATATTCAATTATTAAAAATTCCAAAATTCGAAGAGCAAAGAATTCAAAAATTCTGTAATTCAGAAATTCAAATTCAAACATTCAAATATTAAAAAAATATCAAGAATTCAGCAATTAAAAAAATCTTGTATTCTAATATTAAAAACTTCTGCAATTCAACGCAAAAATTTACAAACGCAAAAACACAAAAATGCAACAAAAAAAACAAAAATATATAAATGCAAAAATTCAAAGGATCAATAAATTAAAAATTCAAGATAACAAAATACTAAATATTCAGAAATTGAAAAAATCATAAATTCGAGTATTTAAAAGTTCAAAAATCAAAGATTCAAAAATTCAAGACTATGAAAATTTTAGAAATTTCAATAACCAAAAATTCAATATTTCAAAAATTCAACCATTCAAAAATTCTAATGTCTAAAATTAAAAACCTCGAAAATTTATAAAAATCCGATATTCAAAAATTCTTAAGTTGAAAAATTCAATTTCCAGAAAAAAAAAAACAAAATATATAGATCCAGAAATTCAAAAACACAATAATGCAAACATACTAAAATACAGAAATACTAAAAACATAAAAATTTCAAAAATACAATTATATCTGTATGCAATTCACAGACAGTGAATAACTCGATTAATTTTTGACAAACTGGTTGACAATGAAGTGTCAGCGACTATTCTCGCGACTACTCGACCGA
Organism: Topomyia yanbarensis; assembly: GCF_030247195.1. NCBI lineage: Eukaryota > Metazoa > Arthropoda > Insecta > Diptera > Culicidae > Topomyia > Topomyia yanbarensis. The sequence continues at coordinate 173,892 of NW_026683836.1, read as the reverse complement.
ACGAATACTTTAACCGTCCGTGTTCAGATAGAGATTAAACGCACAATACAAAGATTCAAAAATACAGGAATACTAGAATACAAAAAATGCAAAATATAAGAACACTATACCACAAAAATACAAAAATTCAAAAGCACAACGATACAAAAACACAATAATATAAAAATACAAAAAATTCAATGATACAAAAAAACTAAAAATATAAGAATACAAAAATACTCAAATACAGAAATACAACAATCCAACAATACAAAAATACAAATATATATATATATATATATATATATATATATATATATATATATATATATATATATATATATATATATATATATATATATATATATATATATATATATATATATATATATATATATATATATATATATATATATATATATATATATATATATATATATATATATATATATATATATATATATATATATATATATATATATATATATACGAAAGTGCTAAAATAGGCAAATACAAAAATTTTAAAATACAAAAATAAGAAAATGCAAAAATACAAGAATGCAATAATAGAACACATACAAAAACACAAAGATACAAAATCACAAAAATATAAAAACTCTAAATCACAAAAATACAAAAAACAAAAGAGTAAAAAAACGAAAATACAAATATACGAAAATACAAAAATACGATAATACTAAAAATGCAAAAATACCAGAATACAAAAATACTGAAACACAAAAAAAACGAAATGCAAAAATACGAAAATATGAAAATACAAAAATTCAATAATGCAAAAATACAAGATTACAACAATACAAAAATGCTAAAAATCCAAGAATAAAATAATGCAAAAATACTCAAATACAGAAATACAACAATCCAACAATACATCAATTTAATAATACAAAAATAACAAAATACCAAAATACGAATATACTAAAATACAAAACTACGAATACGAAAATACAAAACTTAAAAAATACAAGAATAGAAAAATTCAACATACTGAAACCCAAAAATACAAGAACACAAAGATACAAAAACACAAGAATATAAAAATACAAATTCACAAAACTATAAAACTATAAAACACAAAAATTCAAATAAACAAAAATACAAAAACACAAAAATTCATAAATGCAAAAGTTCAAAGGATCAATAAATAAAAAATCAAGAGATGAAAATATCAAATATTCAAAAATCCACAAATTAAATTATTTAGGAATTCAAAAAGTTAGATTCAAAAATTCAATATTTCAAAAATTCATGAATTTTAGAATTTTAGAAATTTCAAAAATTCAATAATTCAAAAGTTCTAACATTCAATCATTTAAAAAATTAAATATAGAAAAATTTCAAAATTCAAAAATAAAAATTTTAGAAATTCACCACAATACAATACAATAAAAATAAAAATTCAAATTTGAAATGATTCAGAAATGCAGAAATACAAAAATGCAAAAATTAAAAATACAAAAATATGAAGAAACAATAATACAAAAACACAAAAATACAAAAATGCTATAATACAGACAAAAAAATCCAAACCGCAATAACCAAACTGTAACTCCGGAACCAAAAATCAAGACTGAATGAAATTCAATGGCAGTCAATGGAAGTATTATGTCTTTAATTTGAAATCAAATTTGTAAAAATCGGTTAAGAAGTCGCTGGAAAATAGGGGGATATTAGCTTAGGAACTTGGCGGGCTCCCCGGGGGCATCAATAACCGTCATAGGTGGCCAATGTGGTCAAAACTACTTTGATTGGTTTTATTGATATAGAACCGCAAATCCAAGTAATGTTGAACCTATTTGAATATGTATTATATCATTCGGGCATCATGGTGTTACCAGTTTATAAAGGAATTTGCTGTGTGACCGTACTCTTCAATTCGTAACTCCGGAACCGGAAGTCGGATCAACTCAAATTTATATAGCAGCTTATGGGAGCATTATACCGTTTATTTGAAACTAAGTTTATGTGAATCGGTTTAGCCATCTCTGAGAAAATTGAGTTAAATTATTTGACACACACATATAAACACATACGCAGACATTTTGCTATCTCGAACTGAATCGAATGGTATAAGAGACTCGGCCCTGCTGGCCTCGTTTAATAGGTCGAAATTCCGACCGATTGCATAACCTTTCTATATAAGAAAAGCAAAAAGGTGCGAAATCAGCAAAGTTCCAAAAAGTCTATTTTTCTCAAAAACATTTTTTTCGGTGTAACATAAAATCTCGACGTTTCATAAATTTTTAGGACATTAAAGGAAATACGAATTAAATTTCTGAAATTTCATGGGGTCCCCCCTTCGAAATAAAAATGCAAAATACAAAAATGTAAAAATTCAAAATACAACAACGCAGAAAACTAAAACACAAAAATGCAAAAATATAAAAATACATAAATACAAAAATACAGAAATCCAAAAATACTTGAACGCAAAAATACAAAAATTCTAAATACAAAAATATACAAATACGAAAATACAGCAATACAAAAATTCAATAATGCAAAAATACAACAATACGAAAATTTGAAAATACAAATATACTAATATACAAAAATATAAAAATATAAAAATACCAAAATACAAAAATACGAAAACACAAACATACAAAATTACAAAAATGCGAGAATACCATAATACAAAATGGTAAAGTACACAAATACAAAAACACAATTATGTGTTATTAATTACAAAAATATAAAAGATACAAAAATGCTAAAGTCCAAGAAAACAAAAAATTTAGAAATACAAAAATACAAATTGATAAAAAGTACAAAAATTCAAGAGATAAAAATTTGGAAAAAGCTAAATTTTCAAAAAAAACAAAAATTCAAAAATTTAAAATCGAAGAGCTTAAAAATTTAAAAACTCTGAATACAAATATTCAAAAATACGCAAATAAATTGAAAATTTCCAAAATTCAACAGCTCGAAATATCAGAAATTGAAGCTTTTAAAAATTTTAATACTTAAAAAAATTTAAAATGATGGATTCAAAAACTCCTTACATTATTATATTTTTAAATTCTTGAATTTTTAAACTTTTAAATATTTTTTCTTAAATTTTTAAATTCCTGATAAAATGCTCAAAAATTTTTAAATTTTAAATGCTTAAATTTTCAAGATTTGAAGCGTTTAAATTTTTAAATTATTAAACTATTAACTTTTTAAATTTTTGAAATTTTTTTTTAAATGTTCACATTTTAAAATTTTTGAATTCTTAAATTTAAAATTTCTTATATTATTAAATTGTTAAATATTGAAATTTATGAATATTTAATGTTTTAAACTTTTAATTCTTAAATTTTTAAATTCTAATTTGAAATTTTTTTAATATTGAAATCTTTAAATTTCAAAATATTTTGATATTCAAATTTCTTAAAATGTTGTTTTTAAATCTCTACATTTTTGCATTCCTTAATATTGAAATCTTTTTATTATTAAATATTTCAATTTTTAAATTTTTAGATGCTTAAACTATTAAATTTTTAAATTTTTTAGGTTTCTCAATCTTTAAATCTTAAAATTTTTAAATTCTCGAATATATATTTTTTTAGATCCATGAATTTTTAAATTTTTAGTATCCTTAAACTTGTTAAATTCAAATTTTTTGTATTTTTGGATTTTTTTACTTTTCAATTTTTTAATATTTAAACTTAAAAATTTTTAAATTCATAGATTTTTTATTTTTTGATCCTCAAATTCTTTTCAATTTTGATTTTTCCTAACTTTTAAATCTTTGTTCTTAAAATTACCTTTAAATTCAAAAATTTCAAAAAATTTAAGTTTCGAAATTTTAAACATTAAAATCTTTAAATTTCTAAACTTTTTAATTTAAAAAAAAATTAATTTCAAAAATTTGAATAATTAAATTTTTGCATTCCAAGACATCTCTGAGAAAATTGAGTTAAATTATTTGACACACACATATATACACATACGCAGACATTTTGCTATCTCGAACTGAATCGAATGGTATAAGAGACTCGGCCCTGCTGGCCTCGTTTAATAGGTCGAAATTCCGACCGATTGCATAACCTTTCTATATAAGAAAAGCAAAAAGGTGCGAAATCAGCAAAGTTCCAAAAAGTCTATTTTTCTCAAAAACATTTTTTTCGGTGTAACATAAAATCTCGACGTTTCATAAATTTTAAGGACATTAAAGGAAATACGAATTAAATTTCTGAAATTTCATGGGGTCCCCCCTTCGAAATAAAAATGCAAAATACAAAAATGTAAAAATTCAAAATACAACAACGCAGAAAACTAAAACACAAAAATGCAAAAATATAAAAATACATAAATACAAAAATACAGAAATCCAAAAATACTTGAACGCAAAAATACAAAAATTCTTAATACAAAAATATACAAATACAAAAATACAGCAATACAAAAATTCAATAATGCAAAAATACAACAATACGAAAATTTGAAAATACAAAAATGCAAAAATAGAAAAATATAAAAATGCAAGAATACAAAAATACAAATATACTAATATACAAAAATATAAAAATATAAAAATACCAAAATACAAAAATAGGAAAACACAAACATACAAAATTACAAAAATGCGAGAATACCATAATACAAAATGGTAAAGTACACAAATACAAAAACACAATTATGTGTTATTAATTACAAAAATATAAAAGATACGAAAATGCTAAAGTCCAAGAAAACAAAAAATTTAGAAATACAAAAATACAAATTGATAAAAAGTACAAAAATTCAAGAGATAAAAATTTGGAAAAAGCAAAATTTTCAAAAAAAACAAAAATTCAAAAATTTAAAATCAAAGAGCTTAAAAATTTAAAAACTCTGAATACAAATATTCAAAAATACGCAAATAAATTGAAAATTTCCAAAATTCAACAGCTCGAAATATCAGAAATTGAAGCTTTTAAAAATTTTAATACTCAAAAAAAATTAAAATGACGGATTCAAAAACTCCTTACATTATTATATTTTTAAATTCTTGAATTTTTAAACTTTTAAATATTTTTTTTTTAATTTTTAAATTCCTGATAAAATGTTCAAAATTTTTTAAATTTTTAAATGCTTAAATTTTCAAGATTTGAAGCGTTTAAATTTTTAAATTATTAAACTATTAACTTTTTAAATTTTTGAAATTTTTTTTTAAATGTTCGCATTTTAAAATTTTTGAATTCTTAAATTTAAAATTTCTTAAATTATTAAATTGTTAAATATTGAAATTTATGAATTTTTAATGTTTTAAACTTTTAATTCTTAAATTTTTAAATTCTAATTTGAAATTTTTTTAATATTGAAATCTTTAAATTTCAAAATATTTTGATATTCAAATTTCTTAAAATGTTGTTTTTAAATCTCTACATTTTTGCATTCCTTAATATTGAAATCTTTTTATTATTAAATATTTAAATTTTTAGATGTTTAAACTATTAAATTTTTAAATTTTTTAGGTTTCTCAATCTTTAAATCTTAAAATTTTTAAATTTTCGAATATATATTTTTTTAGATTCATGAATTTTTAAATTTTTAGTATCCTTAAACTTTTTAAATTCAAATTTTTTGTATTTTTGGATTTTTTTACTTTTCAATTTTTTAATATTTATACTTAAAAATTTTTAAATTCATAGATTTTTTATTTTTTGATCCTCAAATTCTTTTCAATTTTGATTTTTCCTAACTTTTAAATCTTTGTTCTTAAAATTACCTTTAAATTCAAAAATTTCAAAAAATTTAAGTTTCGAAATTTTAAACATTAAAATCTTTAAATTTCTAAACTTTTAAATTTAAAAAAAAAATAATTTCAAAAATTTGAATGGTTAAATTTTTGCATTCCAAGATTTTAAAATTTTTGTATTCCCAAATTTTTGAATTCCTAAGTTTTTAAATTTCTAAACCTGTAAATTTTTCCAATCCTCAAATTTTCGCATCTCTAAATTTTTAGGTTTTCAAATGAATATATTTTCAAATCTCAAAATTTTTGAATCGGTAAATTTTTAGACTCACATATTTTTAAATTTATGAAACTTAATATTTCCAAATTTTTAAATTTATTGATTTTAAAATTTCCAAATTTTTAGATTCTTAATTTTTTTTGCCGAGTTTCTATGTACGCATTTGAGTAGAATACGTGAGTATGGAATTTAAGGAAGTCGCAATAATTGGGATTGGTTCTGATAGTCATTTGCATAAGTACCTGGCAGTGAGTATGTATTAGGTTTGGATTCTCCTTAATTATGTGATGCTACTTAACACTTACAAATACTTCATCACATGTGTGACAAATCTTCTTATCGCTTGATTTGCCTTGAAGCGGAGAGTACTATGCAATATTAGGAAGCTTTTTCTCCTGACAATTCTGATAAACTATTTCACAATTGTACATGAAACCCTTCACCTTGACTAGGACAAAGAAAATATTAGGTTTGTTACAGTACACGAAAGTTGCTCCAGAGCAAAACATACTTACTCCTTTTTAAACCGGAGCTAGCAGAAGAAGAAAAAAGAGAAAAGTAATTGTCTAGTTTAGTGACTATAGTGATAGAGGTCCATTTTCAATGGGGTTTTTTGCCAATAGGGTGTATTTTAGCCTGAATAAACCGAATCCGAGAGCGGAAATGTGAAATTTTTAACCAATGTTCAATAAACTGAAAAAATAAGTTGTGATTAATAACACTCATAACAATAACAGTGCTTAAACAAGTGAGCTTATACAGTGGAGCTAGTGTGATGTGGCTTGGTCGCATACCCGAGGCGAAGGATCCGAAGAGGCGCAAAGCCACTGAGAATCCGCCGGACGAGGAATTGATTAACCCGTTGCTGAAATTGCAAGCAAACCTGTGATCCTCTCGTTTGACAGGTTTACTCAAACATAGAGGCTATAGTTAGTTGAAAGCTCGTACACCAGAAAGTGATGTGGCATAGCCACATTAGTCAGTATTCGGTTGACTAATGTGGCTACCCCACATCGTATTCTGGTGTATTGTCAGACTTCGCTGCCGCTCAGTCGGCTTTAAACTACCTATAACCCTTATGTTTAAGTAAACCAGACAAACGAAATGATCACAGGTTTGCTTACAAATTCCAGCAACGGGTTAATCAATTTCTCGTTCGGCGGAACCTCAGCGGCTTTGCGCCGCTTCGGATCCTTCGCCTCGGGTATGCGGCCAGGCCGCATCACACTAGCTCCGCTGTGTAAGCTCACTTGTTAAAGAACTGCTATTGTTAAGACTGTTATTAAGCACAACTTATTTCTTCAGTTTATTTAACTACGGTTGAAAATTTCACATTTACACTCTCGGATTCGGTTTATTTAGATTGAAATACATTCTTTTGGCAAAAAAACCTCATTAAAATTGAACATCTTTCACTTTCTAAACTAGATAATTATCAAGAGAAAGAAGAGATTGCAGGAACGATTTTCTCATTGTTTCCTCCGGAGTACTTCAAGTTTCTCTTGGCATTGGAACAAACCTAACACTTTCTACGCAATATTACTCACCGGACAAAAAGGCGTGAAACGAGAAATTTCCACAACACATCGTGCAGCACCTCCAGCGAGGGTTGCTGATGTACGAAGCAGCGCGGTGGAACAGTCCACCCTCCGAGTACTAGATCACAAATCCTCAAGGTGAATATTTGAGAGCAAAGCATATGACAAACGAATGCAATAATCAGTGGATACAATTTAGTTTGCAACATTCCGTTAACTAGCAAGTGGTTACCGACTGCTTTTTTCCAACACGCAATCCACAATGAAATTTCTTCGCCGAATCAGATCGGTTTTGTTATCCACCAAGTTTCATCCTCCAAGCAAAATTGTTCTAAATTTTTAGTACGATTAGTTATCCACCAAGGCCCATCCACCAAGAGACATCACTTCTTTGCGTAGCTCGAAACAAACCGGTTTTTGTATAAAAATGCTGATATGGAGAAGTCGTTTCGATTTAAATTTGAAATGTGACTCCAGTATTATGAATTATGGCTAAAACAGAATTGGTGTGATTTTACCTCGATTTGATTCAACCCAATCATAAAAAATCCTGGAGGATAGGGCTCTGAAGTAAATTCTAGATACAACCAATATACAGAACAGATCCTTATGATCCTGGCAACGTGTCCTGATGCAGCTAGTCAAGGCCATTTATATGTGGAGTGACCTCAGGAGTCAATCAAAATAAATTTTTTTCGATTTTTATTGACCCAAGCACAAAAAATCCTGGAGAATGGGACTCTGAAGTAAATTCTAGATACAACCAATACACAGAACAGATCCTTATGATCCTGGCAACGAGTCCTGATGCAGCTAGTCAAGGCCATTTATATGTGGAGTGACCTCAGCAGTCAATCAAAATGTTTTTTTTTTCGATTTTTATTAACCCAAGCACAAAAAATTCTGGAGGATGAGACTCTGAAGTAAATTCTAGATACAACCAATATACAGAACAGATCCTTATGATCCTGGCAACGAGTCTTGATACAGCTAGTCAAGGCCATTTATATGTGGAGTGACCTCAGGAGTCAATCAAAATGATTTTTTTTCGATTTTTATTAACCCAAGCACAAAAAATCCTGGAGAATGGGACTCTGAAGTAAATTCTAGATACAACCAATACACAGAACAGATCCTTATGATCCTGCCAACGAGTCCTTATATAGCTAGTCAAGGTCATTTATATGTGGAGTGACCTCAGGAGTCAATCAAAATAATTTTTTTTCGATTTTTATTGACCCACGCACAAAAAATCCTGGAGAATGGGACTCTGAAGTAAATTCTAGATACAACCAATACACAGAACAGATTCTTATGATCCTGCCAACGAGTCCTGATGCAGCTAATCAAGGCCATTTATATGTGGAGTGACCTCAGGAGTCAATCAAAATGATTTTTTTCGATTTTTATTAACCCAAGCACAAAAAATCCTGGAGGATGAGACTCTGAAGTAAATTCTAGATACAACCAATATACAGAACAGATCCTTATGATCCTGTCAACGAGTCCTGATGCAGCTAATCAAGGCCATTTATATGTGGAGTGACCTCAGGAGTCAACCAAAATGATTTTTTTCGATTTTTATTAACCCAAGCACAAAAAAACCTGTAGGATGAGACTCTGAAGTAAATTCTAGATACAACCAAATACAGAACAGATCCTTATGATCCTGGCAACGAGTCCTGATGCAGCTAGTCAAGGCCATTTATATGTGGAGTGACCTCAGGAGTCAATCAAAATGATTTTTTTCGATTTTTATTAACCCAAGCACAAAAAATCCTGGAGGATGAGACTCTGAAGTAAATTCTAGATACAACCAATATACAGAACAGATCCTTATGATCCTGGCAACGAGTCCTGATGCAGCTAGTCAAGGCCATTTATATGTGGAGTGACCTCAGGAGTCAATCAAAATGATTTTTTTCGATTTTTATTAACCCAAGCACAAAAAATCCTGAAGGATGAGACTCTGAAGTAAATTCTAGATACAACCAATATACAGAACAGATCTTTATGATCCTGGCAACGAGTCTTGATGCAGCTAGTCAAGGCCATTTATATGTGGAGTGACCTCAGGAGTCAATCAAAATGATTTTTTTCGATTTTTATTATCCCAAGCACAAAAAATCCTGGAGGATGAGACTCTGAAGTAAATTCTAGATACAGCCAATATACAGAACAGATCCTTATGATCCTGGCAACGAGTCCTGATGCAGCTTGTCAAGGCCATTTATATGTGGAGTGACCTCAGGAGTCAACCAAAATGATTTTTTTCGATTTTTATTATCCCAAGCACAAAAAATTCTGGAGGATGAGACTCTGAAGTAAATTCTAGATACAACCAATATACAGAACAGATCCTTATGATCCTGGCAACGAGTCCTGATGCAGCTAGTCAAGGCCATTTATATGTGGAGTGACCTCAGCAGTCAATCAAAATGTTTTTTTTTCGATTTTTATTAACCCAAGCACAAAAAATTCTGGAGGATGAGACTCTGAAGTAAATTCTAGATACAACCAATATACAGAACAGATCCTTATGATCCTGGCAACGAGTCTTGATACAGCTAGTCAAGGCCATTTATATGTGGAGTGACCTCAGGAGTCAATCAAATCAAAATGATTTTTTTTCGATTTTTATTAACCCAAGCACAAAAAATCCTGGAGGATGGGACTCTTAAGTAAATTCTAGATACAACCAATATACAGAACAGATCCTTATGATCCTGGCAACGTGTCCTGATGCAGCTAGTTAAGGCCATTTATATGTGGAATGACCTCAGGAGTCAATCAAAATGACTTTTTTCGATTTTTATTAACCCAAACACAAAAAATCCCGGAGGATGGGACTCTCAAGTAAATTCTAGATACAACCAATATACAGAACAGATCCTTATGATCCTGGCAACGAGTCTTGATACAGCTAGTCAAGGCCATTTATATGTGGAGTGACCTCAGGAGTCAATCAAAATGATTTTTTTTCGATTTTTATTAACCCAAGCACAAAAAATCCTGGAGGATGGGACTCTTAAGTAAATTCTAGATACAACCAATATACAGAACAGATCCTTATGATCCTGGCAACGTGTCCTGATGCAGCTAGTTAAGGCCATTTATATGTGGAATGACCTCAGGAGTCAATCAAAATGATTTTTTTCGATTTTTATTAACCCAAACACAAAAAATCCCGGAGGATGGGAATCTCAAGTAAATTCTAGATACAACCAATATACAGAACAGATCCTTATGATCCTGGCAACGAGTCTTGATACAGCTAGTCAAGGCCATTTATATGTGGAGTGACCTCAGGAGTCAATCAAAATGATTTTTTTCGATTTTTATTAACCCAAGCACAAAAAATCCTGGAGGATGAGACTCTGAAGTAAATTCTAGATACAACCAATATACAGAACAGATCCTTATGATCCTGGCAACGAGTCTTGATACAGCTAGTCAAGGCCATTTATATGTGGAGTGACCTCAGGAGTCAATCAAAATGATTTTTTTCGATTTTTATTAACCCAAGCACAAAAAATCCTGGAGGATGGGACTCTGAAGTAAATTCTAGATACAGCCAATATACAGAACAGATCCTTATGATCCTGCCAACGAGTCCTGATGCAGCTAGTCAAGGCCATTTATATGTGGAGTGACCTCAGGAGTCAATCAAAATGATTTTTTTCGATTTTTATTAACCCAAGCACAAAAAATCCTGGAGGATGAGACTCTGAAGTAAATTCTAGATACAGCCAATATACAGAACAGATCCTTATGATCCTGTCAACGAATCCTGATGCATCTAATCAAGGCCATTTATATGTGGAGTGACCTCAGGAGTCAATCAAAATGATTTTTTTCGATTTTTATTAACCCAAGCACAAAAAATCCTGGAGGATGAGACTCTGAAGTAAATTCTAGATACAACCAATATACAGAACAGATCCTTATGATCCTGCCAACGAGTCCTGATGCAGCTAGTCAAGGCCATTTATATGTGGAGTGACCTCAGGAGTCAATCAAAATGATTTTTTTCGATTTTTATTAACCCAAGCACAAAAAATCCTGGAGGATGAGACTCTGAAGTAAATTCTAGATACAGCCAATATACAGAACAGATCCTTATGATCCTGCCAACGAGTCCTGATGCAGCTAATCAAGGCCATTTATATGTGGAGTGACCTCAGGAGTCAATCAAAATGATTTTTTTCGATTTTTATTAACCCAAGCACAAAAAATCCTGGAGGATGAGACTCTGAAGTAAATTCTAGATACAACCAATATACAGAACAGATCCTTATGATTCTGGCAACGAGTCTTGATACAGCTAGTCAAGGCCATTTATATGTGGAGTGACCTCAGGAGTCAATCAAAATGATTTTTTTCGATTTTTATTAACCCAAGCACAAAAAATCCTGGAGGATGAGACTCTGAAGTAAATTCTAGATACAACCAATATACAGAACAGATCCTTATGATCCTGGCAACGAGTCCTGATGCAGCTAGTCAAGGCCATTTATATGTGGAGTGACCTCAGGAGTCAATCAAAATGATTTTTTTCGATTTTTATTAACCCAAGCACAAAAAATCCTGGAGGATGAGACTCTGAAGTAAATTCTAGATACAGCCAATATACAGAACAGATCCTTATGATCCTGTCAACGAGTCCTGATGCATCTAATCAAGGCCATTTATATGTGGAGTGACCTCAGGAGTCAATCAAAATGATTTTTTTCGATTTTTATTAACCCAAGCACAAAAAATCCTGGAGGATGAGACTCTGAAGTAAATTCTAGATACAACCAATATACAGAACAGATCCTTATGATCCTGCCAACGAGTCCTGATGCAGCTAGTCAAGGCCATTTATATGTGGAGTGACCTCAGGAGTCAATCAAAATGATTTTTTTCGATTTTTATTAACCCAAGCACAAAAAATCCTGGAGGATGAGACTCTGAAGTAAATTCTAGATACAGCCAATATACAGAACAGATCCTTATGATCCTGCCAACGAGTCCTGATGCAGCTAATCAAGGCCATTTATATGTGGAGTGACCTCAGGAGTCAATCAAAATGATTTTTTTCGATTTTTATTAACCCAAGCACAAAAAATCCTGGAGGATGAGACTCTGAAGTAAATTCTAGATACAACCAATATACAGAACAGATCCTTATGATTCTGGCAACGAGTCTTGATACAGCTAGTCAAGGCCATTTATATGTGGAGTGACCTCAGGAGTCAATCAAAATGATTTTTTTCGATTTTTATTAACCCAAGCACAAAAAATCCTGGAGGATGAGACTCTGAAGTAAATTCTAGATACAACCAATATACAGAACAGATCCTTATGATCCTGGCAACGAGTCCTGATGCAGCTAGTCAAGGCCATTTATATGTGGAGTGACCTCAGCAGTCAATCAAAATGTTTTTTTTCGATTTTTATTAACCCAAGCACAAAAAAATCTGGAGGATGAGACTCTGAAGTAAATTCTAGATACAACCAAATACAGAACAGATCCTTATGATCCTGGCAACGAGTCTTGATACAGCTAGTCAAGGCCATTTATATGTGGAGTGACCTCAGGAGTCAATCAAAATGATTTTTTTCGATTTTTATTAACCCAAGCACAAAAAATCCTGGAGGATGAGACTCTGAAGTAAATTCTAGATACAACCAATATACAGAACAGATCCTTATGATCCTGGCAACGAGTCCTGATGCAGCTAGTCAAGGCCATTTATATGTGGAGTGACCTCAGGAGTCAATCAAAATGTTTTTTTTTCGATTTTTATTAACCCAAGCACAAAAAAATCTGGAGGATGAGACTCTGAAGTAAATTCTAGATACAACCAAATACAGAACAGATCCTTATGATCCTGGCAACGAGTCTTGATACAGCTAGTCAAGGCCATTTATATGTGGAGTGACCTCAGGAGTCAATCAAAATGATTTTTTTCGATTTTTATTAACCCAAGCACAAAAAATCCTGGAGGATGGGACTCTGAAGTAAATTGTAGATACAGCCAATATACAGAACAGATCCCTATGATCCTGCCAACGAGTCCTGATGCAGCTAGTCAAGGCCATTTATATGTGGAGTGACCTCAGGAGTCAATCAAAATGATTTTTTTCGATTTTTATTATCCCAAGCACAAAAAATCCTGGAGGATGAGACTCTGAAGTAAATTCTAGATACAACCAATATACAGAACAGATCCTTATGATCCTGGCAACGAGTCTTGATACAGCTAGTCAAGGCCATTTATATGTGGAGTGACCTCAGGAGTCAATCAAAATGATTTTTTTCGATTTTTATTAACCCAAGCACAAAAAATCCTGGAGGATGAGACTCTGAAGTAAATTCTAGATACAACCAATATACAGAACAGATCCTTATGATCCTGGCAACGAGTCCTGATGCAGCTAGTCAAGGCCATTTATATGTGGAGTGACCTCAGCAGTCAATCAAAATGTTTTTTTTCGATTTTTATTAACCCAAGCACAAAAAAATCTGGAGGATGAGACTCTGAAGTAAATTCTAGATACAACCAAATACGGAACAGATCCTTATGATCCTGGCAACGAGTCTTGATACAGCTAGTCAAGGCCATTTATATGTGGAGTGACCTCAGGAGTCAATCAAAATGTTTTTTTTTCGATTTTTATTAACCCAAGCACAAAAAAATCTGGAGGATGAGACTCTGAAGTAAATTCTAGATACAACCAAATACAGAACAGATCCTTATGATCCTGGCAACGAGTCTTGATACAGCTAGTCAAGGCCATTTATATGTGGAGTGACCTCAGGAGTCAATCAAAATGATTTTTTTCGATTTTTATTAACCCAAGCACAAAAAATCCTGGAGGATGAGACTCTGAAGTAAATTCTAGATACAACCAATATACAGAACAGATCATTGTGATCCTGGCAACGAGTCCTGATGCAGCTAGTCAAGGCCATTTATATGTGGAGTGACCTCAGGAGTCAATCAAAATGATTTTTTTCGATTTTTATTAACCCAAGCACGAAAAATCCTGGAGGATGGGACTCTGAAGTAAATTCTAGATACAGCCAATATACAGAACAGATCCTTATGATCCTGCCAACGAGTCCTGATGCAGCTAGTCAAGGCCATTTATATGTGGAGTGACCTCAGCAGTCAATCAAAATATTTTTTTTTCGATTTTTATTAACCCAAGCACAAAAAATTCTGGAGGATGAGACTCCGAAGTAAATTCTAGATACAACCAATATACAGAACAGATCCTTATGATCCTGGCAACGAGTCTTGATACAGCTAGTCAAGGCCATTTATATGTGGAGTGACCTCAGGAGTCAATCAAATCAAAATGATTTTTTTTCGATTTTTATTAACCCAAGCACAAAAAATCCTGGAGGATGGGACTCTTAAGTAAATTCTAGATACAACCAATATACAGAACAGACCCTTATGATCCTGGCAACGTGTCCTGATGCAGCTAGTTAAGGCCATTTATATGTGGAATGACCTCAGGAGTCAATCAAAATGATTTTTTTCGATTTTTATTAACCCAAACACAAAAAATCCCGGAGGATGGGACTCTCAAGTAAATTCTAGATACAACCAATATACAGAACAGATCCTTATGATCCTGGCAACGAGTCTTGATACAGCTAGTCAAGGCCATTTATATGTGGAGTGACCTCAGGAGTCAATCAAAATGATTTTTTTTCGATTTTTATTAACCCAAGCACAAAAAATCCTGGAGGATGGGACTCTTAAGTAAATTCTAGATACAACCAATATACAGAACAGATCCTTATGATCCTGGCAACGTGTCCTGATGCAGCTAGTTAAGGCCATTTATATGTGGAATGACCTCAGGAGTCAATCAAAATGATTTTTTTCGATTTTTATTAACCCAAACACAAAAAATCCCGGAGGATGGGAATCTCAAGTAAATTCTAGATACAACCAATATACAGAACAGATCCTTATGATCCTGGCAACGAGTCTTGATACAGCTAGTCAAGGCCATTTATATGTGGAGTGACCTCAGGAGTCAATCAAAATGATTTTTTTCGATTTTTATTAACCCAAGCACAAAAAATCCTGGAGGATGAGACTCTGAAGTAAATTCTAGATACAACCAATATACAGAACAGATCCTTATGATCCTGGCAACGAGTCTTGATACAGCTAGTCAAGGCCATTTATATGTGGAGTGACCTCAGGAGTCAATCAAAATGATTTTTTTCGATTTTTATTAACCCAAGCACAAAAAATCCTGGAGGATGAGACTCTGAAGTAAATTCTAGATACAGCCAATATACAGAACAGATCCTTATGATCCTGTCAACGAGTCCTGATGCATCTAATCAAGGCCATTTATATGTGGAGTGACCTCAGGAGTCAATCAAAATGATTTTTTTCGATTTTTATTAACCCAAGCACAAAAAATCCTGGAGGATGAGACTCTGAAGTAAATTCTAGATACAACCAATATACAGAACAGATCCTTATGATCCTGCCAACGAGTCCTGATGCAGCTAGTCAAGGCCATTTATATGTGGAGTGACCTCAGGAGTCAATCAAAATGATTTTTTTCGATTTTTATTAACCCAAGCACAAAAAATCCTGGAGGATGAGACTCTGAAGTAAATTCTAGATACAACCAATATACAGAACATATCCTTATGATCCTGCCAACGAGTCCTGATGCAGCTAATCAAGGCCATTTATATGTGGAGTGACCTCAGGAGTCAATCAAAATGATTTTTTTCGATTTTTATTAACCCAAGCACAAAAAATCCTGGAGGATGAGACTCTGAAGTAAATTCTAGATACAACCAATATACAGAACAGATCCTTATGATTCTGGCAACGAGTCTTGATACAGCTAGTCAAGGCCATTTATATGTGGAGTGACCTCAGGAGTCAATCAAAATGATTTTTTTCGATTTTTATTAACCCAAGCACAAAAAATCCTGGAGGATGAGACTCTGAAGTAAATTCTAGATACAACCAATATACAGAACAGATCCTTATGATCCTGGCAACGAGTCCTGATGCAGCTAGTCAAGGCCATTTATATGTGGAGTGACCTCAGCAGTCAATCAAAATGTTTTTTTTCGATTTTTATTAACCCAAGCACAAAAAAATCTGGAGGATGAGACTCTGAAGTAAATTCTAGATACAACCAAATACAGAACAGATCCTTATGATCCTGGCAACGAGTCTTGATACAGCTAGTCAAGGCCATTTATATGTGGAGTGACCTCAGGAGTCAATCAAAATGTTTTTTTTTTTCGATTTTTATTAACCCAAGCACAAAAAAATCTGGAGGATGAGACTCTGAAGTAAATTCTAGATACAACCAAATACAGAACAGATCCTTATGATCCTGGCAACGAGTCTTGATACAGCTAGTCAAGGCCATTTATATGTGGAGTGACCTCAGGAGTCAATCAAAATGATTTTTTTCGATTTTTATTAACCCAAGCACAAAAAATCCTGGAGGATGGGACTCTGAAGTAAATTGTAGATACAGCCAATATACAGAACAGATCCCTATGATCCTGCCAACGAGTCCTGATGCAGCTAGTCAAGGCCATTTATATGTGGAGTGACCTCAGGAGTCAATCAAAATGATTTTTTTCGATTTTTATTATCCCAAGCACAAAAAATCCTGGAGGATGAGACTCTGAAGTAAATTCTAGATACAACCAATATACAGAACAGATCCTTATGATTCTGGCAACGAGTCTTGATACAGCTAGTCAAGGCCATTTATATGTGGAGTGACCTCAGGAGTCAATCAAAATGATTTTTTTCGATTTTTATTAACCCAAGCACAAAAAATCCTGGAGGATGAGACTCTGAAGTAAATTCTAGATACAACCAATATACAGAACAGATCCTTATGATCCTGGCAACGAGTCCTGATGCAGCTAGTCAAGGCCATTTATATGTGGAGTGACCTCAGCAGTCAATCAAAATGTTTTTTTTCGATTTTTATTAACCCAAGCACAAAAAAATCTGGAGGATGAGACTCTGAAGTAAATTCTAGATACAACCAAATACAGAACAGATCCTTATGATCCTGGCAACGAGTCTTGATACAGCTAGTCAAGGCCATTTATATGTGGAGTGACCTCAGGAGTCAATCAAAATGTTTTTTTTTTTCGATTTTTATTAACCCAAGCACAAAAAAATCTGGAGGATGAGACTCTGAAGTAAATTCTAGATACAACCAAATACAGAACAGATCCTTATGATCCTGGCAACGAGTCTTGATACAGCTAGTCAAGGCCATTTATATGTGGAGTGACCTCAGGAGTCAATCAAAATGATTTTTTTCGATTTTTATTAACCCAAGCACAAAAAATCCTGGAGGATGGGACTCTGAAGTAAATTGTAGATACAGCCAATATACAGAACAGATCCCTATGATCCTGCCAACGAGTCCTGATGCAGCTAGTCAAGGCCATTTATATGTGGAGTGACCTCAGGAGTCAATCAAAATGATTTTTTTCGATTTTTATTATCCCAAGCACAAAAAATCCTGGAGGATGAGACTCTGAAGTAAATTCTAGATACAACCAATATACAGAACAGATCCTTATGATCCTGGCAACGAGTCTTGATACAGCTAGTCAAGGCCATTTATATGTGGAGTGACCTCAGGAGTCAATCAAAATTATTTTTTTCGATTTTTATTAACCCAAGCACAAAAAATCCTGGAGGATGGGACTCTGAAGTAAATTCTAGATACAGCCAATATACAGAACAGATCCTTATGATCCTGCCAACGAGTCCTGATGCAGCTAGTCAAGGCCATTTATATGTGGAGTGACCTCAGGAGTCAATCAAAATGATTTTTTTCGATTTTTATTAACCCAAGCACAAAAAATCCTGGAGGATGAGACTCTGAAGTAAATTCTAGATACAGCCAATATACAGAACAGATCCTTATGATCCTGTCAACGAGTCCTGATGCAGCTAATCAAGGCCATTTATATGTGGAGTGACCTCAGGAGTCAATCAAAATGATTTTTTTCGATTTTTATTAACCCAAGCACAAAAAATCCTGGAGGATGAGACTCTGAAGTAAATTCTAGATACAACCAATATACAGAACAGATCATTGTGATCCTGGCAACGAGTCCTGATGCAGCTAGTCAAGGCCATTTATATGTGGAGTGACCTCAGGAGTCAATCAAAATGATTTTTTTCGATTTTTATTAACCCAAGCACAAAAAATCCTGGAGGATGAGACTCTGAAGTAAATTCTAGATACAACCAATATACAGAACAGATCCTTATGATCCTGGCAACGAGTCTTGATACAGCTAGTCAAGGCCATTTATATGTGGAGTGACCTCAGGAGTCAATCAAAATGATTTTTTTCGATTTTTATTAACCCAAGCACAAAAAATCGTGGAGGATAGGACTCTGAAGTAAATTCTAGATACAGCCAATATACAGAACAGATCCTTATGATCCTGCCAACGAGTCCTGATGCAGCTAGTCAAGGCCATTTATATGTGGAGTGACCTCAGGAGTCAATCAAAATGATTTTTTCGATTTTTATTAACCCAAGCACAAAAAATCCTGGAGGATGGGACTCTGAAGTAAATTCTAGATACAACCAATATACAGAACAGATCCTTATGATCCCGGCAACGAGTCCTGATGCAGCTAGTCAAGGCCATTTATATGTGGAGTGACCTCAGGGGGCATCAAAATGATTTTTTCGATTTTTCTTACGTGAATATAACATGAAGCGTTTTAGGTATTGTGCTTTTTATATTATATAATCACAATTTTTTATTCATAAAATTGTGGCAGCGCTGTCGTTTTTAAATACTTGTAATCTTGGGTGTCATGCAGCTCCTAAAGATCATTTTATTCGAAACTATGAGTGTGCCATCTTTTTTCCTGGACCTTACAACACAATTACTGTGCATCATAACATCCAATTATTTATCTACATTATAGGATCCTGGACATTATGACGCAGTACACACAAAAAAATAATGAAATTTAAACGACATGTAAATCAATACGAATGTAAACATACAAAGTTTGAATAAAAAATTTGATTGAAAATTACGTTAAAATCAATGCACTCAATTGGAGCATCAAAAAGCATACGATTTTACACTTTCATTCGTGTGATATTACATGTCATTCATTTTACAGCAATATTGAAGTAAAAATGCACTGAAGTGCATTGGTTTTCCGTTTAATGAAACTGTAGTTGTCAATGAACGGGTAAAATTATGATTGAAATCGTTGAAGAAAGCACGACAAGTCGTGTGGATTTGTGGTGGAACTCAATTTTACATTTATATTCATGCTCCAAATATGTGCATGAAAATAAACTTAAAATTACGAAATATTTTTTTCTGTGTATCATTTCGGACTTTGCGAAATAAGAATGATTTCGAATCTTTTGACACATTCTTACTTTCAGATATTATAATACGCTCTTGTACGTCTTAATGTCCAGGACGTCGTGACGCACTCGATTCCGAGTCCATGAGAATGTATGATTTTAAAATATATAGAAAATTAAGCATTACCACCAGTTTGTGAAAGCGCGTGTTGTAAAACCTAGGAAAATATGAAGCACCATGCGCTTCCTCCAAGAAGGATTTCAGTGGAGACGCATGGCTGCTAGATGCAGTGGATTTTATTGTCGCGAATAATTATCTAACTACCAAAAAATGGGCATATTCGTGGCCATCAAATAATTTCCTAACGATCTGAATAGCTTTTGCAGTAAGACAATGATGTTTCGTTTTATCCCGGCTAACTTCTCGTTCATTTTTTTAATATTTTTTTTTCATTTCTTACAAAAGAAATTTATAGGATACGCTAAAACTTTGAAAACTTTTTCCGAGACCCGGAGGGCCGAGTCCCATTTATCAATCGACTCAGCTCGACAAATTGATACAATGTATGTATGTATGTGTATGTGTCAGGGATGTTAATACGTAACATTTTTCACGATAATTTATCGGCGTTATTCGTTAACGAAAATGTATCGTCATCGGAAACTCCGTTAACGATAATGTATCGTCATATTCATCGTCATCGTCGGTTCATCGATTATTGCGATACATTTTGTGTTACTTTCCCGTTTATTGTAGTTGAAGTTGATGCGGTTAACTTTCAATTGTTTAGAAATAAATACCTATTGAAGGACATGTTGTTGGCAGTTGAAAATCAATAGTTTTGGACATTTTCTATGCACAGCGGGGTCCGACGATGCGTTAAAATGATTTTTTTTTAATTTTTCGGGAAAGTGTATTATATTGAACGGAAAGTTGTTGGAAATTGAAAATCAATAATTTTGGACATTTTCAATATGCAGAAGGGTCCGACGATGGGTCAAATTGGAATTTTTTCAACTTTTCGAGTAAGTGGGTGCACAGAAGAGCAGCAGGTGCACAGTGTTTCCAAGCGACAAAACCTATTTTAATCCACCTAGCGGTGCAATTGTGCCTTTCTCAATCATGAATCACGAGAATGTGTGCGTTGTTTATACTCATTAAAAACTTTTAAATGCATATATTACATTTAATTATTATACATCACATGACAACTATATACAGGAAAATAAATCATTATTCGAGTTCTAAAATTTTGAAAAAGAAAAACAGCCACGGTAATATTGAACTGAAAAAAGGTGCGAAATCGGCAAAGTCCCAAAAAGACGATTTTTATAAAAAAAAAATTTTTCGAGATAACATAAAATCTCGACGTTTCATGCATTTTAAAGATATTTGGCATCAAAAATACGAATTCAAATTCTGAAATTTCATGAGGTCCCCCCTTTGAAAAAAAAATTGAGTTCCGGCTTATATGGGAATTTCATATGTGACCGGACGATTTAGTCTATATTTCCGGACCCATATAAGCGATCCGTACGAAATTTTATAGACATCTGTGGGAATATTATAGCTATCATTTGGGACTAAGTTTGTGAAAATCGGCCCAACCATTTCAGGTAAACTGATGTGAGTTCTTAAATTTTGAAAGATGGCCGCTTTTCCCGGGCACTTCCGGAACCGTCTATGGTGGTCCATGTAGTCAACGAAAGTTTGGTTGGCCGTCGGTGACCTAGAACAGCAAATTTAAGTTGTTTGAGAGACATTTTAGCGAAATTTTTACCTTTTTTGCTTTCATCGGAGTATCGGTTTGAATCACAATTTGCTATGCGATCGCACGCCACAACCTGTAACTCCGGAACCGGAAGTCGAATCGGAATGAAATTAAATAGCCATTTACGGGGACGCAATACCTTTCATTTGAGGCCAAGCTTAGTCGAATCGGTCTAGCCATCTCCGAGAAACCGATGTGACTGTTATTCTGAATTTAGATACTTCCGCCGGGGCTTCCGGAACCGATGATGGTGGCCAATGTGGCCAAATAGACTTTGAATGGATGTTAGTGACCTAATACTACAAATCGAAGCAGTTGTGGTCATATTTTGGAAAAAAATCACCTTTATACATTCATTGCAGAATTTATTAAAATCGACATTTTCTGCGTGTTCGTACTCATCACCCTGGAATTCCGGAACCGGAAGTCGGATCCATTAGAAATTCAATAGCAGCCTATGGGAACGTTGCACCTTTCATTTGAGACTAAGTTTGTCAAAATCGGTTCAGCCATCTCTGAGAAAAACGAGTGACATTTTTGGTCACATACACACACACACACATACGCACATACACACACATACATACACACACAGACATTTGCCGAACTCGACGAACTGAATCGAATGGTATATGTCACTCGGCCCTCTGGGCCTCCGTTAAAAAGTCGGTTTTCAGAGCAATTGCAATACCTTTCTATTGAGAAAGGCAAAAAAGTGATCAAAATTGTTTTGAGTCATGAAGAAAAAAAAAATTGAGCTATGTGTAATTAGTAATTTTTAGCATTTTTAGCACATACAGTGACACAATCTCATATTCGTACACCTCTAGTGTATATGTTTAATATTGTTTCACAAATGTTTGCGCTATTTAATATTCAGCTTTTTGTTGGTGGCTGCGTTCCCAAATGCGCTCCCCACTATGACAAGTCGACCGTCCAGTGTCAATTTTGAGAAATCGACAGGAGTGTCCATTTTGACAAGCCTTCAGTGTCACAAACTTTAACCTACCCTGCTCATGTTCTCAACTGTTAAACGTCAAATTTAAAATTTGTTAGTTTGTTTTCAATAATCTTTTCCGTTGATATCAATCGCTTCGCGCATCTTTTTGTAGGCTGGTTAATAGATTTATAACATATTCTCAGTTGTTTGGATGCTACTATGAGTGTCGAGAGAATTAAGGGATTCAAGCTTCTGCTCCTACATGAATTCATCACGTACGATATGACCAACGAAACTCGGTGCAAAATCACCCGGAAAAGCACTCCATCTTTTTTAATACAGTAAATTTGCAAACCTTGTTTAGAGATGGGCGATTTTCGATCAAAATTAACCATTTATCACAACCACCCTTATTCGAAGTAAGCCCGAACGAATCTTGCATTCGTCGTAAAAAAGAATAAAGCCAAACTAGAAAAGCGATAAAAACAATCTCATAGAAAATTGACGATTGCAGCTGTAATGACGAAATCGGTTGCAATTCAACCGGCTTATTTGTTTCAACTAAATCGAGTGTCGCTGATAATTGTTTTTCTCAGTATATCAATCGGCGAATTGAATTAGAGATGATCCACAAAACAAACACCTCAATTCACTCGATTGTGCCGACTCGAAAGGAAATCGGTTTTTTTATTTTCACGGAAAAATATACAAAATTTTAATTTGACGTTTAACGTTTTAGTTGAGAACAGAAATGAACGCCTACCGTGATGTGAACATTGAAACTCAAGCGACGGCTTGTCAAAATTGACAAGACTGATGATTTGTCAAAATTGACATTGGACGGACGACTTGTCAAAGTGGGGTGCGCATTTGGGAACGCAGCCACCAACAAAAAGCTGAATAGGTATTGTTTTGTAAATGTGGTAGTAGAATCATCATCTGTCATTTTCTTATCATTTGTAACCTAAAGTGTGCAAGTTTCCGTACAGTACACATAAAAAAATCATTACTTGGTGTGAAAATGGCACAATTCCATATTCGTACACTTTTGAAAAGTCAATCAATTTGTCAATTTTAAGACCCGTTATTTCTTTATTGTTTGTTTTACTTAGAAAATGGATTTTATGACTACAGAAAAGTGTTCATTGGCACAGTTTCCTCTACACTAGTTTAAGAAATTCTCTCAAATTAACGTAATAGTTAAAAAAAGTAAACTAGCTGCTATTATGGGACGAAAACTAATTATTACTCGCCAAAATGAGGGTAAATCACTTCATGAAATCTTTGAAATTGTTCAAAGGTTGCGTCCAACAGTTTAAAATGTCGTTAAAAGCTTTGATGTGGCGAAACGTAGAGCAGATATTGCGAAAAACTTGAACTGTGGACAATTTACGATGAGGGATAAACGGATTTTAATTAGAAAAATTTGGGAAAATCGAATAATTAATGTTATATACATGGTAAATAAATTGAATCGTAGTATTTAAGTATAAGTCTGCTCTGGTACGGCTCGTAATGTATGAAGAACAGACAATTACAATGCCTGTGTTCTGAGCAACAAGCTGTTCATCAATGAAAAGAACAAATAATTGATTTTTTATTTACTAAACAACATTGAAACATTTTATCGGAATATTGGAAAGATTGTAAACTTTGTCTTGTTTGATTGTCCAAATTCAGCATTTTTGACGCAAATGGCTGTTGTTTCGAGTGGAGAAAATCGAACTCAGACCTGGACGTAAAAGCCTTATAACAGCAGCCAAGCGCAGAGACAGTGGCCTTTTTTGTATGGGGTATTATATGTCCACTAGAAGTGCTAGAAATATGATCTTCATTGATGGAATGATGGATCAGAATGTGTATTTTAATACGAATATCTTGAAATACATTTGAAGGCAACGCTTCCATAAAATGGTACTTGTACTAAGAAATAGTGGATATTGAAAATTCGATCAGGAGAAGAACCTAAAGTATAAGGCGTGCAAAAAACGTTTAGAGTAAATTTATGATTGTTTGAATGTTTTGGATTCTCCGCTGCGGACCCCATTTATTACTTGATTAGAAGAATAAATGGGAGTATTTGTATAAAAAGTGCGAAACTATCCGGATTATAATGAGAATGATCTTAGAAACTACTATTTAGAAGAATGGGATAAAATTTAAGTTGAATACACACAAAAACTAGTGGTTAGCATTCCAATACGATTGAAAACTGTAATTACAAACAAAAGCTAGCACATTTAATATTTATTGTAGAAATTTCAATTGATTTTTGAAAAAATATGTGTACTGTACGAATATGAGATTGCGTGTATATTTGACTATCTTTAGAATTATGATTATTTTTGAAAAAATGAGCATTTGTGGTACAAAAATAATTATTGTATCTTCTCTATGCTGTCTAGTAAACATTTCTACATATATAAAATGTCTCGTGAACTCAATTTTTACTTGTAAAATGCATATAAGCATTCCGCATAGCGGTGTACGAAAATGAGATTGTGTCGCTGTACATTGAAAAAACTACTGAACCACTATTATTAGGCCATTCACAAATTACACTACACATTTTAGTGGTGTGGTGATTAACAGATTTTATTATAATTTTAATTTAAACTAGAAGATTTTGGATTTTAAAAAGGAGTGTATGTATATTTTCAATGTTTGATTTCCTTTTCTAGTTGGTAAGCTTTTAGCCCCCTCCTTCGTTTCTTCTCTTCACTATGTAACAAGATGCTTCATGCTTCCTTGTTTTACCCTTATATATGTAGTGTAATTTATGAACGGCCTCATAATAGAGCTTTAGGCGTTTTTTGAATACAGTGAAGACCCGTTTTTAACAGCCCCTTGGTGAATTTTAGGCTGATAAAACGATGACATTAACAAAATCGGCACATATTTTTTTTGGTTCTGAAGAAATGAAGTCGAAACGCAAACAACCGCAGCGGTTAATATATTTTTCTTTAGTCCCTCGACAAAACCTCATAACCCGTTCTGACCATTTAGTAAAAATTTCCCTTAAGGAGTTCTTACAGTACAGTATTTTCATTTTTGTGTATATTACATCTCTAAGATAAGAAAAACCTATTTTAATCCACCTAGCGGTGCAATTGTGCCTTTCTCATTTCTCTAAACTACAGCACGGAGGCTTTTTATGTTCAACATAGTTGTGGAAATGTCCATTACATTCTTAGTACACTTTGCATAGGTCTTCTCCATTGTAAAAAAAAACATACACACACATACACACACACATACATACACACATACACACACATACAGACTTTTTCCGAACTCGACGAACAGAGTCGAATGGGATATGACACTCGGCCCTCCGGGCCGGGATTAGGTTGACGTTTTTCAGAGTGATTGCATAACCTTTCTATATGAGAAAGGCAAAAATGCTAAAGAAGGAATTTACTTGAATTTGACTTGAACGTAGGCTAGAGCTCACCAAACGGTTTTTATAGTGTTTGTTTTACAGATTCGTATTGGTATAGCTTCGTCTGGGGAAATTTGCCAAAATATTACTTTTTGGACACTAAAACATTCGATAACTGCTATGTTGTAAGAGATACAAATAAACTTACATTACAAAAATTATGTATTCTCTTTATGCAGAACAAAATCTTGGAACATTTT
Source organism: Topomyia yanbarensis (assembly GCF_030247195.1). Lineage (NCBI taxonomy): Eukaryota > Metazoa > Arthropoda > Insecta > Diptera > Culicidae > Topomyia > Topomyia yanbarensis. The sequence goes on along the minus strand of NW_026683836.1, from coordinate 147,674 downwards.
GAAATTCTGCAAATTTTCCAGGGAAAGTATTTTGAAAAAAGTAATTTTCAGGGGTATATCAAAGATACCTCCACAAATGTGTATTAAAATCGACAGATAGACACATAGTCTCTTCACCAAAATTAATACTAAAGATATGCTCAACAACTTTGCCAATTTTTTTTATTTTCATGAATGACCAAACAAAAACTTGCTTCTAGCTTTAGAGGGATTAATCACCCAACTAATACGTTTTGAATGCAAAAAAATATAAATAAAGTTTGCTGAAGACACAATAGCTAAAAAATGTTTTTTCGTGGCTAAAGAATTTCTTTTCCCCTTTTGACACATTGGAAACACTGTGCACTGGTGGATCCTCTTGTGAATTGAAAATGTCCAAAACTATCGATTTTCAACTGCCAACAACCTGCCCTTCAATATAAAAAGTTCGCGAAAAGTTGAAAAAATTCTTTTTTTTATTTTTTTCTCCCACTAAGGAGGTGGCCATGATGGGTGGGGGGACCACGAAAGGAAGGGGGGTGAATTTTTTAAGTAATCCTTATCTAATTTATTCAATGTGATTATTAGCGACGAATTCGATTTTGACATAAGTGTTTCTTCCACCAAGGAGATGGTCACCTCATGAGGTGGATTTTTGCATGATGTTGGGAGGAAGCATACTTGAGCCGAGGAAGGGGAGGGGGGTCGTCTAAAACTTTATTGTAATTAGGTTTATTTTATTTCATTTAGGTTTACCAACACACAAATGGAATGGCAAGTATTAATTTGATAGAGAAATTTTACGCGAATGACAATACAATACTGTTGAATTGCATGAATTCGTCGTAAATTAAATTAGGTTGAAAATTAAATTGAAAATTGCACTTGCGATTGCTTCATCTGAAGTAGAATCAACATTGCTGGATGATGGATGAACTGTTCTGCTCTAAAATAGCCACTAAATCTTGCGCTTACGGAGAACGCTACTTACAATATCAATTAAAATTCGGGTATAAGCAAAGAACGTAACACTGTTATATTGAAAGAGTAGGTACATATTTTTTTAAGGAAAAAACCCCCCTCAAAATTTTTTTAAAGGGGTACCGAGTCTATTCAGTCAATAATGTAAGTTTTGAGCAATATTTGCCTAAATTTTCACCGCAAAATATTGAAGATTAGGCGAGTTAGAGTGAGTCTTCAGGAGACATGCGATGTACACTATAACTCTAACCCCGCAAACCAGCAATCGTATGTGAAAGTTTAAAATAAATTACACATAAATAGTGTAGTGTAAGCAAAAATTTTGTTCTGTTGTATAAAGTTCACATAAAATGCAAACCTATGATGGAAATACAACTTTTACTTAAAGTGATTTATGAGTCCACTCCAACTTAAAACAAAATTGTAAATCTGGAATTTTCATGACAATTTTGAAACATTGTATACGAATCAATTTTTTTTCTTTTTTTTTTAATAGCCCGCCTCTTACCCCCACACCAAAAAGCTCACAAACGGAGCCCCCTGGTAGTGGACACATCAGTTCTCAGCGTACAAAAAAAGGTCAGTACAACAAAACAAAGTTACGAATCGCGGAAATGCTGAGAACAAAAAAAAATACGAGACCGACAAAACACAAAATTTGACAAGAAGCTACGGCGAGTACCCAGCGGAAAAGAATCCTTTTAAGGGTCCCATCGTAGCTTTGCAGGAAGCTCATAATAATTTAAGTTTATTTATTACATATTGCTATAAAAAATGCATTTATCAATTGTTTTTATTTAAAAAAATGTAAACCAATTATAGCTAAAGGAATAAGCTCGATTGGTGGTGAACGAAGTTTATATTAAAAATTCTCCTATTTTATTTTTTAAAATTAGTTTCAATTTTGCTTGGAAACGAGTGCGACATGTTATTTGCTTTAAATCAGTAGGAAGCTGGTTGAATAACTTAGGTCCGATGAAAGAAATGCATCTTTGACCAAGGTTCGTGGATACTCTGGAGTATCAATTTGCAATTGAAATAAAGTGCAAAATCGTTCGTAAAAATAATCACATCTATATAGCACTTCACTAATTATCTGCTAAACTAGTTCAATATTTAAACAATAAAAATGTACGCATTTTACGTATTAAGAAAAAATGCCTTGCGGAAAAAATGTCGGTTGTGATGTGACAAGCATAGGTGTGCGCAGCCTTTTCCATTAGGGGGGGGGGGGCTAACAGATTCAAAACTTTCAGTTATGACCTTCATTATCAGTTAGATTTCTGGTATAAGTTTGATTATGAAACAGTTATTTTATTTTGTTATTGAAATTTACGTTGTTTCATTTATTTTATAAATCTAGAAGAAATTAATATTACACATTCTCAACTTCATTGAAATTTTGTTTTTCGTAAATTGGAGCTTTACGGCCATTACTGCAATTGTCCGCAACACCAAATTTATACTCCTTTGAAATATCTCAGTGATCTTTGACAACATAAAGCCTCTGTCCCGGAAGCTGTTTCAAGTTAAATTTGACATACGTCTCATCAGCCTTTGTATTTATTAAATGTGTTCAGATCCTGAACATACGTTTTTCAGACCCGCGTTTTTGCCGTAATGCTTTGCTTTACGGTCCAGTTCTATTGCTTAATAGACCTGTACTTGAAGAAAACTTCCTACATTCATGCCCGAAAGTCCTGGATTAGCTTTGAAAGCCTTCATGAAGTCCTGACGCAGTTTCCGGCACCGCTTCGACAACATGATGGCACCTTCTGGACAGCAGACAAACATTACTTGAAATCTGTTCGCACTGCACATATCGCTGTCGGTTCCGACAGCATGAAGTAACAAGTTACTTTAAGCTTGTTCGGACATGCCGTAGACTCAGGTGATCAACATTTCCAATGCCAAAAGATCCTGACTCCTACGGTAGCAGACAAAGGGTTAAGTCGCAGGTAAACTCTAAGCTTGCTCATATGACCCTTTCCACGCTTTTCTAAACTTTCACCATTCAACTTCTTGCTCTCCCTTGAGTACTATGGCTAATATTGAAAAATATACTTCACCTTCCAGTCCCTTGCTAATTAAATTCCGTAACAACTATAGGCTTTAGGCTTAAAAAATAATTTGATTCTACTTTTTATTTTTTAAATTTTATTTTATGATATCTACTTTCAGGATAATATGTGCATTCTCACCAAGATTTTCACCAAAATATTACAATTATACTTTATGAAAAAATGTCTATCTATAGGTTTGGGTGAATCTCTATTGTATTTATAAGAAAAATGGTAACCAACAAAAACTTCTGAACAACTCCGAGAATCAAGTTTAAAATAGTCTTTCTGTAGGAAAAAAAAAAATTAACACTTTTCGAGGTGGGTGTGACTGGTCCAAAATACATTTAGAAAACATAGTTAGGAAAGAAATCAATTTTTTTCGTAAACCAGTGCTATTTATAACGACCGAAGAATCCGGGTATTTGATGCAAACCATGCACTATGGGGAGGCAAAATCGAAAATTGCATTTAATTCAATTCTTTACTCAGTATTAATATAAACTGTAGCTAAGAAGAGTATCTCGGAAAAATATCTAACTTAACTGTGTAATATGGATGTCTAAAGAAAAAAATTATGAAAAATAGACATATCATGTGCATTTTCTCAACTGTACGTATCTTTGCTGAACTTTAGATGAATCATATGTTGAAATATGCCATTTTAAAGCTAAGAACGCCAGCTTTGTGATTAATTTATTAGAAATGCATATATATCGTATTGATATGAAGTTATATGCAAAAAAGGCCTCCAATGTCCCCCTTAAACTTTCGATGGGGGATGCAAGGTATCTTTTAACTAATAGCGAAGATTTTAGTTGCCCTAATTTGCCCTAAGCTGAGAACGCCTCACTTGAAGTTTTATTGGCTGTCTCAACTACTAGACCAGAGAAGGATAATTCATGTTTCATTTCATTTCATACATGTTTCGGTTGAGTGTTCCATATTCCACAATTAAATGAACGAGGATTACAATTAGAGCCGATGTATTGAAAAGATAGCTGATCTGACTACATTTATGTCATACAACATTACTGTATAGCAACAAATGGTACTGAGTTGTACTGAAACCCCCAAGTTACCGTTAACACGATAAATCGTCGCTGTTGTGCTATCTTATGACAAACGCCATTTTGGGGTAAATTGAATTAGATATCACTTGTCCAAAATATCTCTACAAAGCGGCGTTTTCTGAATTTTGACATTCTGCTTAGTTACTGAGATACTGCGAGAAACGTGCTGAGAAATTTTAATTTTTTCACTTCAAATGACTGTGTCTGGGTATTGGCTCAAGTTATCTTGATGTATAATATGTTTTTATGTGTAAAACTATCTGAGAAACACACACACACACACACACATAAATACACGAATTGTGAGAAAAATGCAGTTTAAGTTTTAAACTGGAAATATAGCATATTTGGAAACACTGTAACCAAAAATAACGATTTTTCTAGATTCCCTGACTCATTGCCTTCAAAATGCATCTCACCGATTGTTTATAGACCGAATGAAGCCAAGGATATGAATAAAAGTTAAAAATTGATGATTTTTTCCATGGAAATTTTTCCATGCACGATTATGACACGTCATAAAAATTTTGTCATCAATACACACCTGTGATACGTGTTAGCGTGACTTTTGTTTACATTTATATTAAAAATTCGCAATCAATTGTATTCTTTGAATTGTTTAAACCATTTATACGCTTCAAGATATTCAATCTCAAACTTTAAAAATCGTTTTTCTCGAAATGTGATAAATGGCACTTGTCATAAGATAGCAGAACAGCGACGAAATTCTTATTATACCAAAAAGCATGATTTACAATTCACTTTTTATGCTTATATTAATGAGCTTCGGATTCGTTAAAAACAGTGTTTGTGGCTAAGAAATTTTTTAATACATTCTGATAGTCTTAACTATTTCGTTTTCATGATACTGGTTTATATAGGATTCATTAATCTGTATCTCCGGAACAAGAATTCCAAATGAATCAAAAATAATCGCAAGCTATAAATATGAAGAAGATATATTTGCATAGCAATCACCTGAAAGAGCGACATTACCTTTAAAGCCCATTGGTCATATCGACATTGAAATAATCACCAAATAGCCTAAGCACTTCACACATTTTTCTATTTACTTCTATGTAAATAAATAAATTAAAATACTTATCTGCCTCTTTCGCGACTTTCATTCTCTCTTCGTCACTATCTTTTTGAGGGGTAAGCACATGTAATCTGAGTTTTTACTTTTTGATTTTTAAGTTTTTCGTACCGTTTTAAAGCCAAAAATCCCATTTTCGCTAAAAAAACATTTTATTGTAAAAATAGGTATAGTAATAATTTTAACGAAAGGTCTCGTAGTTACCTGGAGAATGATGTGAAGAAGAACTGTGCAAAATTTCGAAACGATTGTTCCAGTAGAATTTGAGTAATAATGCGCACCGCATTTTTTTAAAGGTGCCTTCGAAGAAACAGTATCACTCGCCCAATGAAAATTTAAGCAAATATTGTTCAAATGTTGCATCATTATGTGGAAAGTGAATGAATTGACTAAAATTCTTTGAATTGCTAATATTTTCTTTGAAAAAAAAATTAAACTTGCATACTTCACACCAAGCCCCCCTTCCCTTCCCCTTCCTCCTTTAAGGTTTTTAATCCTGGATACGTCTATTATGAGTAATAATGTAATTAATAATGTACAACATTAACAACTCAAGCAAGCTTTTCGTGAAAGAATATATTTTTCGCCACCTGTTTGTATGGAACCTTCCCATAGTGCCGTGGTAGAATGCATTAGAGATTTTCTGTAAGCCACTTTTTGTTACGCTCCACACAGATATTTTCCTCGATTGCATAACTTCAGCGAGAACAACGCTTTCCCCCCAAGTCGACGACGCCCTTCAGATTGTCTACTGATCACTCTAGCGAATCTCTCTCCTGCGCACTACATGCCCAAAAGCTTTTCGTCGTAAGCATGCATGGAGTTATTTTCCATTTTCTTTTCTTCATCATAGTATTTAACAATAAAGTTTTAGAAGTATTTTGTCAGAAGTTATATCAAGTTACATTTTTGACAAGTTTGTAATCGACGCCAATTCCGAAGTCTTTCATGAAACCAAGAAGCATGTGATTATGGTTTCGTTTCTTCGTACACTGTATAGAATCGTATTTTCGAGTACATGCTTCAATTTATCTTTTAATTTTATTACCAGGGCACTAGTAGTATTGTCATAAGGCAATGGTTCGTCGTTTGTCTTCTTGTAGCCCGCTGGGGTAATCACAGAAAAAAAATCTGCTTGCTAAACAGAACACGGAAGAGTACCTTATAAACGATATTGAGGCGCGTTATGTCTCTATAATTATCACAATCGAGTCTGTAGATAAGCCATATGCGGCCATCCAACATTCAGATTGTAGTTTCTTTTCCAACCATCATCGAGATTACGTGGGCGACCACTTCGTGCCGTTTTTTCAACTCCTGAATTTTACACTGCCCTTAACATGCTAGTCTATAATTCTCAAGCCTTATGCGCCCTGTCATGATCGTCATGATTTTTCAGCGGCTTTCAGCTCATTACACTGTTTCAACATATAACCAGTGTGATCAATAAGCTCCTAGTCTGATTTTTCTCATCTGTGGCTCGTTGGCACCCCACATCAAACCAGTTTGCTCGCCTGTTATTCGATAGTCATGTGACTGCTGAACTGATCGCTTTATGAATTTGATGCTACGCTATGATCAGGCAATCTCTTGGTGGTCGTTCCTCAACACTTTTTGTCCTAAAGGTGGAATTATATATCTCATGCTTTCCATGAAATATGAAATATAAACATATATTTTTTGGTATTCACTATTAAAGTATTGTTTATTAATATAGGTATTTTTTCAGTTTCCTAAAGGAATGTTTTCAGATGTTTCAGAAGCATTTTTTTCTATAAATGAAACTTCAATATATGGGTTATATGCTAGGGCAAATAACCCAATATTTATCATCATTTTGTATTGCTTTTTCAGTAAAAATATAACAAATTACAATAAAAACTATCATTTTTTTATATGCTTCACAAAAACCTTTTCTCCTATTTCTCCTTCGTATAAAAAAGAGTTCTTACACAGTTTTTTCCTTTTAGCGACATTTAATTAGCTAGAGATTACTTAGTAATGAAAGTAAAGATATTGAAATTTAGAGCCATAGTACGCAAGTGAGAGCAAGGATTAAATATTTACAGATCGGAAAGCTAGAAATGTCTCACGGCAACAGCAGAGTCATCCTTCTTTACCATGCGAATCGCCATATTTCCTATCTGTATAATCCAAATCCTTTCATAACTGGAATTTTTATAATTTTGCTACTTAGTAATCTCTAGCTAATTTAATGTGATTAAAGGGAAAAAACAGAAGCAGAATAAGTTGTTATCCAAACAAGTAACATATATCTACAATTCCAAAAGTTTTTTTAATATTATATTACTGTTAGAAGAAAGTTGAAAGTTTCTCTTGTTATCACTTTCCATGTAATACCTCCTGGAATCGCCATATGTGCCTTTGCAATAAAAAGTTTAAAAAATTTAGTCAAAGCAAAAAATTGATCGCCAGCACTCTTATATTTTTAAATCGGTAACCGAATCTTTGCTGCAGTTACCGCTTCCTCTCAGCAATCTTATCTTCTTATCGAGATTCCTGATTTCAACGAACTTGTTACGACTGTTGATTTTATCGAGGCGTTCAAAGATTACATGGCTTGTTTAAACAAAATGAGTTATGCAGTAAGTTTCATATGTTTCTCGTATGTCTTGAACATGATAATCATACTTATAAAAGTTTTTAAAAAATTCCAAAACATTAGGGGGCCCTAGCCCTCCCTTGCGCACGCCAATGGTGACAAGTATAGAAGGTATAATTGAAGAACCATATTTAGATTGGATTATGGTATATCTTAATCGTAATCACAAAGAGATTAAAATTATCATAAATAGTCGTGGTTCGACAGTGTATATATAGATAAGTACATAGCGGCCAAGCTGGGAATACGAAGATCGCAGGATCGAAACTGGAAGTAATAACTGGTAGCAGGTAATTGTCATAATCGATGTTCATAAAGCAATAATTTTAACTATGAGAAACATCAGTTAAAATAGCTTTAGAGGAAATTTCATGCTGATTTTTTTATTTTCATAATATTTATTTCAATCTACTTTCTGGATGCAACCATTGATCTTTATACATTATTAGGGACATTAAGCTGAATAAACCTTGATGTGGGATTGTAAAGTTGATCATATACAAACTCAAAATAAAAACTTAGATAGATATAGATCAAAATTCGTCTGTATCGCCAAAACATTTTTTCTGCCATTTCTCTGAACGAACCTTACCCACGCCCCCATCACTATTTTAAGCCTTCGTATTATTGGAAATATATTTCGGAAACAGAACTTTCCACTAATATGTGCATTCATTTATTGCATGATTCTTATAGTCACCCTCGCAGGTCAATTCGCCAAGAAAATGTTGGATATATGAATTGGGAAATTGCTAAACGATGCAACACATTTCCACAGGAATTTGTAAAATAATACAATTCGTTGCAGAATTGATAGATTACATATGTGAACTTCAATTTCGTACACTACTGCATCGAAAATAAATTCGAAGGAAATTCAGTTATCCATATAAATGTATAAATTATCTTGTTGAATTCTTTAATTCAATCGATTCACCAGGCTTTCCATCGCCGGTGCTAAAATTGAAACTTTGTGTGCTTACAACTTAAGTTACTGCGAAACATCGACCCACCACAACTGTGCCTTGGTTGAAAAATTTGATTTAAGCGACCATTATAGCTAGAAATTATAAACGAGCAGATGTACTGCATATCGGTTGAATCTAGAGTTTACTTCAGAGTCCCATCCTCCAGGATTTTTTATGCTTGGGTCAATAAAAATCGAAAAAAATCATTTTGATTTGATTGACTCCTGAGGTCACTCCACATATAAATGGCCTTGACTAGCTGCATCAGGACACGTTGCAAGGATCATAAGGATCTGTTCTGTATATTGGTTGTATCTAGAATTTATTTCAGAGTCTCATCCTCCAGGATTTTTTGTGCTTGGGTTAATAAAAATCGAAAAAAATCATTTTGATTGACTCCTGAGGTCACTCCACATATAAATGGCCTTGACTAGCTGCATCAGGACTCGTTGCCAGGATCATAAGGATCTGTTCTGTATTTGGTTGTGTCTAGAATTTACTTCAGAGTCTCATCCTCCAGGATTTTTTGTGCTTGGGTTAATAAAAATCGAAAAAAAATCATTTTGATTGACTCCTGAGGTCACTCCACATATAAATGGCCTTGACTAGCTGCATCAGGACTCGTTGGCAGGATCATAGGGATCTGTTCTGTATATTGGCTGTATCTAGAATTTACTTCAGAGTCCCATCCTCCAGGATTTTTTGTGCTTGGGTTAATAAAAATCGAAAAAAATCATTTTGATTGACTCCTGAGGTCACTCCACATATAAATGGCCTTGACTAGCTGCATCAGGACTCGTTGCCAGGATCATAAGGATCTGTTCTGTATTTGGTTGTATCTAGAATTTACTTCAGAGTCTCATCCTCCAGGATTTTTTGTGCTTGGGTTAATAAAAATCGAAAAAAATCATTTTGATTGACTCCTGAGGTCACTCCACATATAAATGGCCTTGATTAGCTGCATCAGGACTCGTTGGCAGGATCATAAGGATCTGTTCTGTATATTGGCTGTATCTAGAATTTACTTCAGAGTCTCATCCTCCAGGATTTTTTGTGCTTGGGATAATAAAAATCGAAAAAAATCATTTTGATTGACTCCTGAGGTCACTCCACATATAAATGGCCTTGACTAGCTGTATCAAGACTCGTTGCCAGGATCATAAGGATCTGTTCTGTATATTGGTTGTATCTAGAATTTACTTCAGAGTCTCATCCTCCAGGATTTTTTGTGCTTGGGTTAATAAAAATCGAAAAAAATCATTTTGATTGACTCCTGAGGTCACTCCACATATAAATGGCCTTGATTAGCTGCCTCAGGACTCGTTGCCAGGATCATAAGGATCTGTTCTGTATATTGGCTGTATCTAGAATTTACTTCAGAGTCTCATCCTCCAGGATTTTTTGTGCTTGGGTCAATAAAAATCGAAAAAAATCATTTTGATTGACTCCTGAGGTCACTCCACATATAAATGGCTTTGACTAGCTGCATCAGGACTCGTTGCCAGGATCATAAGGATCTGTTCTGTATATTGGTTGTATCTAGAATTTACTTCAGGGTCTCATCCTCCAGGTTTTTTTGTGCTTGGGTTAATAAAAATCGAAAAAAATCATTTTGATTGACTCCTGAGGTCACTCCACATATAAATGGCCTTGACTAGCTGCATCAGGACTCGTTGGCAGGATCATAAGGATCTGTTCTGTATATTGGCTGTATCTAGAATTTACTTCAGAGTCCCATCCTCCAGGATTTTTTGTGCTTGGGTTAATAAAAATCGAAAAAAATCATTTTGATTGACTCCTGAGGTCACTCCACATATAAATGGCTTTGACTAGCTGCATCAGGACTCGTTGCCAGGATCATAAGGATCTGTTCTGTATATTGGTTGTATCTAGAATTTACTTCAGAGTCTCATCCTCCAGGATTTTTTGTGCTTGGGTCAATAAAAATCGAAAAAAATCATTTTGATTGACTCCTGAGATCACTACACATATAAATGGCTTTGACTAGCTGCATCAGGACTCGTTGCCAGGATCATAAGGATCTGTTCTGTATATTGGTTGTATCTAGAATTTACTTCAGAGTCTCATCCTCCAGGATTTTTTGTGCTTGGGTTAATAAAAATCGAAAAAAATCATTTTGATTGACTCCTGAGGTCACTCCACATATAAATGGCCTTGACTAGCTGTATCAAGACTCGTTGCCAGGATCATAAGGATCTGTTCTGTATATTGGTTGTATCTAGAATTTACTTCAGAGTCTCATCCTCCAGGATTTTTTGTGCTTGGGTTAATAAAAATCGAAAAAAATCATTTTGATTGACTCCTGAGGTCACTCCACATATAAATGGCCTTGACTAGCTGCATCAGGACTCGTTGCCAGGATCATAAGGATCTGTTCTGTATTTGGTTGTGTCTAGAATTTACTTCAGAGTCTCATCCTCCAGGATTTTTTGTGCTTGGGTTAATAAAAATCGAAAAAAAATCATTTTGATTGACTCCTGAGGTCACTCCACATATAAATGGCTTTGACTAGCTGCATCAGGACTCGTTGCCAGGATCATAAGGATCTGTTCTGTATATTGGTTGTATCTAGAATTTACTTCAGGGTCTCATCCTCCAGGTTTTTTTGTGCTTGGGTTAATAAAAATCGAAAAAAATCATTTTGATTGACTCCTGAGGTCACTCCACATATAAATGGCCTTGACTAGCTGCATCAGGACTCGTTGGCAGGATCATAAGGATCTGTTCTGTATATTGGCTGTATCTAGAATTTACTTCAGAGTCCCATCCTCCAGGATTTTTTGTGCTTGGGTTAATAAAAATCGAAAAAAATCATTTTGATTGACTCCTGAGGTCACTCCACATATAAATGGCTTTGACTAGCTGCATCAGGACTCGTTGCCAGGATCATAAGGATCTGTTCTGTATATTGGTTGTATCTAGAATTTACTTCAGAGTCTCATCCTCCAGGATTTTTTGTGCTTGGGTCAATAAAAATCGAAAAAAATCATTTTGATTGACTCCTGAGATCACTACACATATAAATGGCTTTGACTAGCTGCATCAGGACTCGTTGCCAGGATCATAAGGATCTGTTCTGTATATTGGTTGTATCTAGAATTTACTTCAGAGTCTCATCCTCCAGGATTTTTTGTGCTTGGGTTAATAAAAATCGAAAAAAATCATTTTAATTGACTCCTGAGGTCACTCCACATATAAATGGCCTTGACTAGCTGTATCAAGACTCGTTGCCAGGATCATAAGGATCTGTTCTGTATATTGGTTGTATCTAGAATTTACTTCAGAGTCTCATCCTCCAGGATTTTTTGTGCTTGGGTTAATAAAAATCGAAAAAAATCATTTTGATTGACTCCTGAGGTCACTCCACATATAAATGGCCTTGACTAGCTGCATCAGGACTCGTTGCCAGGATCATAAGGATCTGTTCTGTATTTGGTTGTGTCTAGAATTTACTTCAGAGTCTCATCCTCCAGGATTTTTTGTGCTTGGGTTAATAAAAATCGAAAAAAAATCATTTTGATTGACTCCTGAGGTCACTCCACATATAAATGGCCTTGACTAGCTGCATCAGGACTCGTTGCCAGGATCATAAGGATCTGTTCTGTATTTGGTTGTATCTAGAATTTACTTCAGAGTCTCATCCTCCAGGATTTTTTGTGCTTGGGTTAATAAAAATCGAAAAAAATCATTTTGATTGACTCCTGAGGTCACTCCACATATAAATGGCCTTGATTAGCTGCATCAGGACTCGTTGGCAGGATCATAAGGATCTGTTCTGTATATTGGCTGTATCTAGAATTTACTTCAGAGTCTCATCCTCCAGGATTTTTTGTGCTTGGGATAATAAAAATCGAAAAAAATCATTTTGATTGACTCCTGAGGTCACTCCACATATAAATGGCCTTGACTAGCTGTATCAAGACTCGTTGCCAGGATCATAAGGATCTGTTCTGTATATTGGTTGTATCTAGAATTTACTTCAGAGTCTCATCCTCCAGGATTTTTTGTGCTTGGGTTAATAAAAATCGAAAAAAATCATTTTGATTGACTCCTGAGGTCACTCCACATATAAATGGCCTTGATTAGCTGCATCAGGACTCGTTGCCAGGATCATAAGGATCTGTTCTGTATATTGGCTGTATCTAGAATTTACTTCAGAGTCTCATCCTCCAGGATTTTTTGTGCTTGGGTCAATAAAAATCGAAAAAAATCATTTTGATTGACTCCTGAGGTCACTCCACATATAAATGGCTTTGACTAGCTGCATCAGGACTCGTTGCCAGGATCATAAGGATCTGTTCTGTATATTGGTTGTATCTAGAATTTACTTCAGGGTCTCATCCTCCAGGATTTTTTGTGCTTGGGTTAATAAAAATCGAAAAAAATCATTTTGGTTGACTCCTGAGGTCACTCCACATATAAATGGCCTTGACTAGCTGCATCAGGACTCGTTGGCAGGATCATAAGGATCTGTTCTGTATATTGGCTGTATCTAGAATTTACTTCAGAGTCTCATCCTCCAGGATTTTTTGTGCTTGGGATAATAAAAATCGAAAAAAATCATTTTGATTGACTCCTGAGGTCACTCCACATATAAATGGCCTTGACTAGCTGTATCAAGACTCGTTGCCAGGATCATAAGGATCTGTTCTGTATATTGGTTGTATCTAGAATTTACTTCAGAGTCTCATCCTCCAGGATTTTTTGTGCTTGGGTTAATAAAAATCGAAAAAAATCATTTTGATTGACTCCTGAGGTCACTCCACATATAAATGGCCTTGATTAGCTGCATCAGGACTCGTTGCCAGGATCATAAGGATCTGTTCTGTATATTGGCTGTATCTAGAATTTACTTCAGAGTCTCATCCTCCAGGATTTTTTGTGCTTGGGTCAATAAAAATCGAAAAAAATCATTTTGATTGACTCCTGAGGTCACTCCACATATAAATGGCTTTGACTAGCTGCATCAGGACTCGTTGCCAGGATCATAAGGATCTGTTCTGTATATTGGTTGTATCTAGAATTTACTTCAGGGTCTCATCCTCCAGGATTTTTTGTGCTTGGGTTAATAAAAATCGAAAAAAATCATTTTGGTTGACTCCTGAGGTCACTCCACATATAAATGGCCTTGACTAGCTGCATCAGGACTCGTTGGCAGGATCATAAGGATCTGTTCTGTATATTGGTTGTATCTAGAATTTACTTCAGAGTCTCATCCTCCAGGATTTTTTGTGCTTGGGTCAATAAAAATCGAAAAAAATCATTTTGATTGACTCCTGAGGTCACTCCACATATAAATGGCTTTGACTAGCTGCATCAGGACTCGTTGCCAGGATCATAAGGATCTGTTCTGTATATTGGTTGTATCTAGAATTTACTTCAGAGTCTCATCCTCCAGGATTTTTTGTGCTTGGGTCAATAAAAATCGAAAAAAATCATTTTGATTGACTCCTGAGGTCACTCCACATATAAATGGCTTTGACTAGCTGCATCAGGACTCGTTGCCAGGATCATAAGGATCTGTTCTGTATATTGGTTGTGTCTAGAATTTACTTCAGAGTCTCATCCTCCAGGATTTTTTGTGCTTGGGTTAATAAAAATCGAAAAAATCATTTTGATTGACTCCTGAGGTCACTCCACATATAAATGGCCTTGACTAGCTGTATCAAGACTCGTTGCCAGGATCATAAGGATCTGTTCTGTATATTGGTTGTATCTAGAATTTACTTCAGAGTCTCATCCTCCAGAATTTTTTGTGCTTGGGTTAATAAAAATCGAAAAAAATCATTTTGATTGACTGCTGAGGTCACTCCACATATAAATGGCCTTGACTAGCTGCATCAGGACTAGTTGCCAGGATCATAAGGATCTGTTCTGTATATTGGTTGTATCTAGAATTTACTTGAGAGTCCCATCCTCCAGGATTTTTTGTGTTTGGGTCAATAAAAATCGAAAAAAATCATTTTGATTGACTCCTGAGGTCACTCCACATATAAATGGCCTTGACTAGCTGTATCAAGACTCGTTGCCAGGATCATAAGGATCTGTTCTGTATATTGGTTGTATCTAGAATTTACTTCAGAGTCTCATCCTCCAGAATTTTTTGTGCTTGGGTTAATAAAAATCGAAAAAAAAACATTTTGATTGACTGCTGAGGTCACTCCACATATAAATGGCCTTGACTAGCTGCATCAGGACTCGTTGCCAGGATCACAAGGATCTGTTCTGTATATTGGTTGTATTTAGAATTAACTTCAGAGTCTAATCCTCCAGGATTTTTTGTGCTTGGGTTAATAAAAATCGAAAAAAATCATTTTGATTGACTCCTGAGGTCACTCCACATATAAATGGCCTTGATTAGCTGCATCAGGAATCGTTGGCAGGATCATAAGGATCTGTTCTGTATATTGGCTGTATCTAGAATTTACTTCAGAGTCTCATCCTCCAGGATTTTTTGTGCTTGGGTTAATAAAAATCGAAAAAAATCATTTTGATTGACTCCTGAGGTCACTCCACATATAAATGGCCTTGACTAGCTGCATCAGGACTCGTTGGCAGGATCATAAGGATCTGTTCTGTATATTGGTTGTATCTAGAATTTACTTCAGAGTCTCATCCTCCAGGATTTTTTGTGCTTGGGTTAATAAAAATCGAAAAAAATCATTTTGATTGACTCCTGAGGTCACTCCACATATAAATGGCCTTGACTAGCTGCATCAGGACTCGTTGGCAGGATCATAAGGATCTGTTCTGTATATTAGCTGTATCTAGAATTTACTTCAGAGTCCCATCCTCCAGGATTTTTTGTGCTTGGGTTAATAAAAATCGAAAAAAATCATTTTGATTGACTCCTGAGGTCACTCCACATATAAATGGCCTTGACTAGCTGTATCAAGACTCGTTGCCAGGATCATAAGGATCTGTTCTGTATATTGGTTGTATCTAGAATTTACTTCAGAGTCTCATCCTCCAGGATTTTTTGTGCTTGGGTTAATAAAAATCGAAAAAATCATTTTGATTGACTCCTGAGGTCACTCCACATATAAATGGCCTTGACTAGCTGCATCAGGACTCGTTGCCAGGATCATAAGGATCTGTTCTGTATTTGGTTGTGTCTAGAATTTACTTCAGAGTCTCATCCTCCAGGATTTTTTGTGCTTGGGTTAATAAAAATCGAAAAAAAATCATTTTGATTGACTCCTGAGGTCACTCCACATATAAATGGCCTTGACTAGCTGCATCAGGACTCGTTGGCAGGATCATAGGGATCTGTTCTGTATATTGGCTGTATCTAGAATTTACTTCAGAGTCCCATCCTCCAGGATTTTTTGTGCTTGGGTTAATAAAAATCGAAAAAAATCATTTTGATTGACTCCTGAGGTCACTCCACATATAAATGGCCTTGACTAGCTGCATCAGGACTCGTTGCCAGGATCATAAGGATCTGTTCTGTATTTGGTTGTATCTAGAATTTACTTCAGAGTCTCATCCTCCAGGATTTTTTGTGCTTGGGTTAATAAAAATCGAAAAAAATCATTTTGATTGACTCCTGAGGTCACTCCACATATAAATGGCCTTGATTAGCTGCATCAGGACTCGTTGGCAGGATCATAAGGATCTGTTCTGTATATTGGCTGTATCTAGAATTTACTTCAGAGTCTCATCCTCCAGGATTTTTTGTGCTTGGGATAATAAAAATCGAAAAAAATCATTTTGATTGACTCCTGAGGTCACTCCACATATAAATGGCCTTGACTAGCTGTATCAAGACTCGTTGCCAGGATCATAAGGATCTGTTCTGTATATTGGTTGTATCTAGAATTTACTTCAGAGTCTCATCCTCCAGGATTTTTTGTGCTTGGGTTAATAAAAATCGAAAAAAATCATTTTGATTGACTCCTGAGGTCACTCCACATATAAATGGCCTTGATTAGCTGCATCAGGACTCGTTGCCAGGATCATAAGGATCTGTTCTGTATATTGGCTGTATCTAGAATTTACTTCAGAGTCTCATCCTCCAGGATTTTTTGTGCTTGGGTCAATAAAAATCGAAAAAAATCATTTTGATTGACTCCTGAGGTCACTCCACATATAAATGGCTTTGACTAGCTGCATCAGGACTCGTTGCCAGGATCATAAGGATCTGTTCTGTATATTGGTTGTATCTAGAATTTACTTCAGGGTCTCATCCTCCAGGATTTTTTGTGCTTGGGTTAATAAAAATCGAAAAAAATCATTTTGGTTGACTCCTGAGGTCACTCCACATATAAATGGCCTTGACTAGCTGCATCAGGACTCGTTGGCAGGATCATAAGGATCTGTTCTGTATATTGGTTGTATCTAGAATTTACTTCAGAGTCTCATCCTCCAGGATTTTTTGTGCTTGGGTCAATAAAAATCGAAAAAAATCATTTTGATTGACTCCTGAGGTCACTCCACATATAAATGGCTTTGACTAGCTGCATCAGGACTCGTTGCCAGGATCATAAGGATCTGTTCTGTATATTGGTTGTATCTAGAATTTACTTCAGAGTCTCATCCTCCAGGATTTTTTGTGCTTGGGTCAATAAAGATCGAAAAAAATCATTTTGATTGACTCCTGAGATCACTACACATATAAATGGCTTTGACTAGCTGCATCAGGACTCGTTGCCAGGATCATAAGGATCTGTTCTGTATATTGGTTGTATCTAGAATTTACTTCAGAGTCTCATCCTCCAGGATTTTTTGTGCTTGGGTTAATAAAAATCGAAAAAATCATTTTGATTGACTCCTGAGGTCACTCCACATATAAATGGCCTTGACTAGCTGTATCAAGACTCGTTGCCAAGGTCATAAGGATCTGTTCTGTATATTGGTTGTATCTAGAATTTACTTCAGAGTCTCATCCTCCAGAATTTTTTGTGCTTGGGTTAATAAAAATCGAAAAAAATCATTTTGATTGACTGCTGAGGTCACTCCACATATAAATGGCCTTGACTAGCTGCATCAGGACTAGTTGCCAGGATCATAAGGATCTGTTCTGTATATTGGTTGTATCTAGAATTTACTTCAGAGTCTCATCCTCCAGGATTTTTTGTGCTTGGGTTAATAAAAATCGAAAAAAATCATTTTGATTGACTCCTGAGGTCACTCCACATATAAATGGCCTTGACTAGCTATATAAGGACTCGTTGGCAGGATCATAAGGATCTGTTCTGTGTATTGGTTGTATCTAGAATTTACTTCAGAGTCCCATTCTCCAGGATTTTTTGTGCTTAGGTTAATAAAAATCGAAAAAAATCATTTTGATTGACTCCTGAGGTCACTCCACATATAAATGGCCTTGACTAGCTATATAAGGACTCGTTGGCAGGATCATAAGGATCTGTTCTGTGTATTGGTTGTATCTAGAATTTACTTCAGAGTCCCATTCTCCAGGATTTTTTGTGCTTGGGTCAATAAAAATCGAAAAAAAATCATTTTGATTGACTGCTGAGGTCACTCCACATATAAATGGCCTTGACTAGCTGCATCAGGACACGTTGCCAGGATCATAAGGATCTGTTCTGTATATTGGTTATATCTAGAATTTACTTCAGAGCCCTATCCTCCAGGATTTTTTATGATTGGGTCGAATCAAATCGAGGTAAAATCACACCAATTCTGTTTTAGCCATAATTCATAATACTGGAGTCACATTTCAAATTTAAATCGAAGCGACTTCTCCCTATCAGCATTTTTATACAAAAACCGGTTTGTTTCGAGCTACGCAATGTCAGAAATAGATACAATTACGCCTATAGTTGGGTAGAAGTGATGTCCCTTGGTGGATGGGCCTTGGTGGATAACTAATCGTACTAAAAATTTAGAACAATTTTGCTTGGAGGATGAAACTTGGTGGATAACAAAACCGATCTCGCCGAATCAACATCTGAATAATCTTGGCTCTACTGGCTACTTTACTATCAATATAATACTTCGCTCACCTTTGGAAGAAACAAGTATTTTCATGCAGAAGAATTTGACAACAACATCAACATCTATTATCGAATATCACTATTTTGCACAACAGCAACTTTTCTTATTGAAAACACTTTTGATTGCGGAGATTCGGCTCGATCCGTAAATCACTTGCACTAGCAGTATAATCCGCTCCCCCGAGAACGGGAGGAAACACCACCGAAATTCACTGCTGTACATCTCCAGTAAAATACCGTAAAGTCCCATAGCAAAAAAATCGAAAAAAAAACTATGTCCCGAAAAAACACAAGTCCCGAAAAAATCGCGAAAACGGCTAAGTGTCAGCCGTCGATGAAAAAAATACAAGTCCCAAAAGCGGGCTGCGCTATTACGATGTTCGCCCGCCGTTTACTAGCCATGGCGGACGAAATCAAAATTTCATTAGCCATCATGCCTCAGCAGAAAGTGGGCAGTCAAACTCTTATCGGGTGACCATACCAATTGCAAACAATTGGGCCAGACAGCCACCCACTTTAACAATAAAGTGTACTTAAAATCACGTGAATGATTCGTGCAGTAAGAATACTGAAAAATGTCCTTACTGTGCAAAGAATCTGCATGATATCTCGGCATGTCCCGCGTACAAACTACGCGGGCATAAATTAAAACGTTCCCTTGCTGGTCGTTCCGAATGTTTTGATCCGCCGAAATGCAAAATAAAACTACGCCATCCTCGACAAACCTCTATGTTCTCTTGCCTCCTAACAAGGACGAGAACCCACAAGAGAGAACATCAGCTAGGGTACCTAGATGTTACAGGAAGAGGAGAAACATTTCCTGTCCTAAACTTCTTTGCAATGGCCAGAAGATGACCCTTGACGGGACTCCGAAATGCTGTAACCAAATCGAAACAAGCAGCTCATGGTCCTGGAGGATTAAGCGCAGAGAGGGAGTTTCCAGTACTTCCCGAAGTTACAAACACACTAATAGCGGTAAGCTTGAAATTAGTTGGTACCGCCACACGGTACTATCTTTGATTTTAGGCCTGAGTTCAGTCCAGCCTAAGACGTTAGTACCTGTCATTGCAGAAATGGCTGCATCCTGAAACCAAACGAAAACAGTGTAAAAGGCCACCATGTTCCTCTTGCATACATCTCAATAATTTGAATCAACTTTTTGACCTTCATTTGCATTATCATGGCCCATGTTGCACACAAACCATATGAGGGCAAGTAAGCAAGTTTTATCCCGTGCGAAAAACAGGTGTAATCGAATTTTAAATGCAATTTTTTTAATATTCTTTATCGTCCTATATCTAGAAGGTGCTACACGCTCATTTCAAAACACCACATCGAAGAGTTATATTGCAGGTTAGCAGAAGTCGAATCATTTTGAAACAGACCGTCGAACGACATTTTATAATTGGATTCAGAGATGAAAGTTGTTTTCGATTGTTAGTTTATCTATGGCTATCAAAATGAGTGAAGTTTAATTTGCTCACAATTTTTTAGTTATATTTACAAGAGTAAAAGAAAAGAATATATAATCACAATTTGTACCCTTTTCTAATTATATCTTCTCACAAGAAACACAATAAGCAAGTGGAAGTTTATTTATATTTTTACTGCTTTCGAAGGAGCTCAAACCTAAGATTGAATAAAAAAATGTAAATGAAGCCATGCCATATATTGCCTATCCTATGAATTTTAAGACTCTACCGCGTGAAATTTTTGACAGCTAGTTTTCCTCGCTCACTAATACTCATGCAGAATTTTGACAACAACATATGACGAAACAATGGCCCTTCCCTTAAAATCCCGTACCGCAATCAGCAACCAACAACCAAGCAATCCTTCCGGCAATTTGTTCTGAGAAAATCCGCTTTCACTTTTTTGGTGATCAACATTTTCTGCTTGGCTGATATCCATCCCGGTGTCGAACAATCTTAAGCTGCATTAAATCATTTCAGTTGACAACTTAGCATAAAGAAAGTCATCGTCACGCAAAAGATCTTCCCGAGAATAGTTGATTCTATTTAAACTCAACTTCCGGATGCGAATCCGGGGGTTGTAAATCGTCCGTTGCTTCAAACCGTGTTTACCGAGGCTGGAAACGGTTCTGCAATAACAAAATATCACATCTTATCTTAGTTTAGCCTTTCGTTATAACATTTTGAAAAATATCTACCTAATCTAGCAACAGCAAATTGCAACCACAAAACAAAACGAACTGTCAGATAGGGTACGATAATACAGAAGGCATATGTATATGTGTAGTGAGGGGAATGCACTGTGCAAATATTTTCCGCGCAGGAGTCTTGTTAGGTGCAAAATGCGCAATAGCCTAAGTAACACTTTTAAATATGACGGCAAACAAGCTGCTACAAATATTCTCATTTTGATCGTTATTTAAATGTTATCGGAGCTTGCTTATATTGTTTCAAAATTTATACTTTTCTAGCCTATCTTGAACGATTTTCATTTCCGCTGAAGTACAAATTTTGGTTTAATTCTTAATGATAGAACAGCAAAAACTTGAATACGGAAAAATCTCCTAAATCGTGTCGGAACTTAAGGGGGGGGGGGTGTAAAATATTATCGGCAGGTACTTTCGATACAAAGATTGTTTGTCTTTTCAGTCAGGCGCCACATAGAAAACTTGTTTTGCGGTATACACTATAACTCAAAATCTACTGGACCAAACCTAAGACAAGACGTGACAATCGGCTTCTTGTTTTTCATTCGATATTCTTCTTTTCGCAGATTTCCACCCTGCTGAAATCTTCCGAACAGTGTTACTATTTTTTAAAATGAAAATGGATTCTTGTTCATTTATTTTATGCCTGCAATATTTTGTATCTTGAATCCATTATATTAATAAAGGGCACCGTTTTTCCGTGTCATGGGTGTTTAGTAAGGTTTGATGAAACCATGTTCTGACAACTTTTAGATTCATTTATTCATTTTTACTCTTTTAACGATAACAATATTATTTTTCTATAAAAATAGCAACACTGCCAAACATCATGTAGCTATCCCTGCAGTAACATTGCGCACGGTGCAAAAAGTCAGAATCAACCAATCAGGAGTTGGAACATTCTGACGTAAAATTGAAACAAAAACGACCCCCTCTATTGTCATGTCTTGTCTTAAGACCAAACGTTGAGACATTAGCACAGTTGTTTTTCACAGTATTTCACAAGTAATTAAGGGAGCTTTTATTTTTTGGTCGATTTTTGATTTTTTCGTAACACTTTAAAATCAAAGTCCGATTATTGCTAAAACAACAATTAACATGTTATTGTAAAATAATAATATTAAGCAGTTTGCAAAAAGCTCTTGTAGCCTGGGCAATGATGTGAAGAAGAAAAACTGCGCAAAATTCAAAACGATTGGTCCAAGAAATTTTGAGATATGATTTACACCGGATTTCGTCGAGATCCTGAAGATTCACCGTCTGCATCTAGGATCAGATTCATTTTGTAAATTTATAATGGTCAATTCATTATCAGACAGATCGCAGACAATAGGAAGTAACTAATTATAATTTGTATTAATTAAAATCACTGGACTTTTGGTATTTCATGCTTGATTGGGTAATCGTGCTGATAATTTGGATTACTTCATTTTCAGCAAAGTAGGTCTTCCATATGCACGGTTAGTAGAGAAGGTGGGTAGGATGGTATAATAAGCCCCACCAGGCTAAAATGTTAGATTTCTATTCCATGGACGACTGATACAAATATTTCAAAAGATGTAAGCTTTATTTTTATGACATTTTCGACGTTTTTCCACTCAAAAGCCATTCCGCGTAAAATTAAAATATCGAAAAAATCCTACGTACGTCACCATTGACATAAGGAATCAGAAAAACTTTAGTTTTTGGTACTACGTGAAAAATCACGGCCGTGGACCCCTTTTAAAAAACGCGCATAAGGTAAAAAAGCTTCAGAGCCGCCATTCTGTGATGAAATTACTCGAAAATAATTTTGTTTGATTCAATACTTATGTTATAAATCCCATTCAAAAAGCTGTCAATTGACATTTTTATTGAGCAATAAAAAATTCTCGAAATAAGCCTATTTTTTCGTGCTCTACAGTGGTGATGATGATGCCCTTAAGCTAAATCGAGAATTTCAAAATCGTCTTAAAACATAAATACATAGACTAATAAATGGCATAAACAGTAAATTTTAAATTAACTTCAATGTACAGTTTTTTAACATTGCCGTGTATTGCTGACCAGAACGCAGCAATGCAAATGGTAGCATCATGTTACCGGAAGAAGACAAAAATATGCAAAAATTTGTCATGCTTCTCTTGCATACATTTCGTTATTTTCAATCCTCTCTTCGGCTTTCTTCTGGATAAATATGGCTCTCTTTGCTCGCAATAAAGATGACAATAAATAAGCCAGTTTATCAGGTAGGAAAGACAAGCACTGACGAACTACACTGATAAAATAAAGTACTAATTAATGCATAGAAAACTACGCATTTTCAATAAAAGTGGAATAACCCATTAACTGGGTAAAGAGTCCGTACCCATAAATGAATACAGATCTTGTACGTCAACCTGGGTATGTTTAACCCATTATTTTTCGTAGAACTGTTACAACAAAATGCGTAAAAAATATCCATTCATGAAAATCGCGCCAGAATTAAAAATACTGCCAATAGAATTATTTCTAAATTTAAAAAAAAAACATAAAATAACATTCATTTAACATTATTGTCTCCTTAACTACTTAACAAAATAAAACCGCCAACTGGATATGGCTGGATCTTTTGGCTGCTCTAAAAGTTCGAACTGGCGCATATTTGCAACATCCTCAGTAGTCTAAACAGCCGTTGTTTTATGAGCGTTGCCGAAATGTCCCGTTTACGCCACGGATTCAGATGCAGGCCGATAATTTGCAGGTTCCGCTACGAACCTTAGTTTGCAGGTTAATTCGCTTAAAATAATTCTTAATGATTTTTCACTCATTATTAAGATCAAAATGTCAATGGACATTACCTCATCGAGTAGTTGTGAAATGGATAAAGAGCACTCATTGTTAGTAGCAAAAAATACCCATTTTTGACAGCTCGAATAATTCGAGTAAAGTTTTTTTACCGTGTATATTAGGTAATAGATTGTTCAAAGAGAGTTTTGACAGTTCAGAAACATATCGGCTACAAGTTGACAAAAAATGTACTCAAGCGCTATGGAACGAGGCATTTGACGAAGAAAAGCAAGCTATATTACTGCAGGAAAATATCGGAAAGAAAAACAATTCACCATGTTGTCTAATTTACTCATTTTCTTTAACTTGAATTTGTTGTTTTTTAACATTGACGTGTAACGCAGATCAGAACGCAGCCATATATTGCGCATTTTGCACCTAACAAGACTCCTGCGCGGAAAATATTGGCACAGTGCATTCCCCTCACTACACATATACATATGCCTTCTGTATTCTCGTACCCTATCTGACAGTTCGTTTTGTTTTGTGGTTGCAATTTGCTGCTGCTAGATTAGGTAGATATTTTTCAAAATGTTATAACGAAAGGCTAAACTAAGATAAGATGTGATATTTTGTTATTGCAGAACCGTTTCCAGCCTCGGTAAACACGGTTTGAAGCAACGGACGATTTACAACCCCCGGATTCGCATCCGGAAGTTGAGTTTAAATAGAATCAACTATTCTCGGGAAGATCTTTTGCGTGACGATGACTTTCTTTATGCTAAGTTGTCAACTGAAATGATTTAATGCAGCTTAAGATTGTTCGACACCGGGATGGATATCAGCAAAGCAGAAAATGTTGATCACCAAAAAAGTGAAAGCGGATTTTCTCAGAACAAATTGCCGGAAGGATTGCTTGGTTGTTGGTTGCTGATTGCGGTACGGGATTTTAAGGGAAGGGCCATTGTTTCGTCATATGTTGTTGTCAAAATTCTGCATGAGTATTAGTGAGCGAGGAAAACTAGCTGTCAAAAATTTCACGCGGTAGAGTCTTAAAATTCATAGGATAGGCAATAAATGACAGCATCGTTTGATTAAAGCTTACCAAATATTTTAGGCCGGTTTAAAAGTTAGTCCGGTTTAAAAACTGTTGGTACAGCTTTGTGCTTACGGCTATAAGTGTTCCTTTGTTGCAGTTCGTGAATAACCAAGCCACTGGAATTATCAAACTCTTGGACATAGTGGACAGGATAATAAAAACTTCCTATGTAACTGATCCTATTGAAAGTCTATCGTTAGCTTGTCTGCTTACAATTAGAACATTTTTGAAGCAGTTGACTGCTAAATGGCCCCTCCTTTCAGCGAGTGTATCCTTCGATGGCTAAATCATCGAAGGAAGTCATGGATTGGATCATTGTTCTACACTGGAACTGCAGAAGAATCACCATATTAAGGGGTTATATACAAAGTTGTGGCGAAAAAGTGAGCGAAGTTCGTGATTTTTTTTTAAAGTGTTTTATGCAATTTTTTTGAAAAAGCGAAAGACAGTTCGTTGGTAGTGCTATCGAAGTTAGAAAAAACAAGTTGAATTAATAAAAATATTGAAGGGTGGCGGTGTTATGGCCCATCCCCCGTAGGCAGAGGTTTGCGGTGAACGCTCTCCAAACCGAACCGCTCAAAAACCGCTGAAATCAAAAAAGTGAAAAGATTTTTGAAGATAAATGTATTGTGGTGTACTTGAACGGATCGGTTTAACAATAAAACAAATTTCCTGCAAAAAAACGTGTTAAAAAAATTGAGTTTCGCGGTGGTCAAAATTTTAAACAAAAATACATGGCCAAGAATCAAAAATTTTTGGATGAAAAAGGAACCTTTCAAGTACACGAGAATGTAAATACAAACAATTCAAAAAAAAATTATAAAGATTGGATGAATAGTTTTTGCGATATGCGGTACTTTTCAAACAACTTAGTTCCGAGATAATTGCGTTTAAAGTTTTGTGTTATCTTCATACGTGGAAGAACCAGTGCGCTGCGAACGGATGCAGTTTGAAATCTAGTGCTCCGATTTGGATGAAATTTCGCAAAGATATTTTCAAAAGTTTGTACTTTCAGAATATTCAATAATTTTTTTTCGATTTTTTGAGTTCCAACTTTGTATATAACCCCTTAATATAATTCGCCTGGATGGAGATTCCACCTACGGAAGAGTACTTTGGGGGATCAAAAAGCGCTATTCCTTTTACAGAATTAACCTTCGCTCGAGGTATTAAAGGTGTCGCTTGTCAAGTAAAAACCAAGGGCAAAAACCTTGTGCATTGGAAGCTATGTATTCTTCCTAACACCACGGTTTGGCACCGTTTTTGCCTTTCTCATATAGAAAGGTTATGCAATCACTCTAAAAATCGTCAACGTAATCTCGGCCCTATGACCTATAAAGGCTTAGGTAGGAGTATGCAATGAGGGGTTGTTACTTTAAAATTAAAACTAGTTTCAAACTTCTTAACAAGTTGAAAATTTTCGGCAGGGTCCGGACGAATACTTCTGATTTCGCACCGCTGCTAATATATATTTTATCGAACTCGAATGAATTCAGTATCGTTGTTTGCGTATCCCCCTAGGGTGCATGTAGTCGACCCATACGATGTTTTGTCGCGCGTTGTACGGCTGAAAAATTGATTTTGGGAACTCTCATATACCCTACTCATCCGATGCGATATCTTGAACCCGATGGCGAGTGAAAATTTCGAGAGGTCGAGTTTAATTCTCATACTCGTTTTATGTCCTTGTACTTTGAATGTACGCAGAATATCAACCCTTCTTCTTACAATCCCAACCCAATGCTCATTTCTATGTACTTTTTCTTCAACACATACCCGAAAGATTCATGGAATACCGGATCACATACGCCCGCAAGTGGTCCCTAACATTTTTTATAATAAATTCCGAGAAGTCAACTCCTGCAAGATGCCGAACTTCTCGTATCTTCTGGAGAAAATACGGGAGACACTGAGTGCTTTACCTGAAAAATCTCTCCAGATTACCTTGTAATGGGTCCATTCTCATTGCTCCATTCCGGGAAATGAGAAGGCAGACTCTTTAGCTATGGTGTGTGCTTCAGATTGTGACATTTATATAAGGGCAATTTTGTAGTGGCTACATTCGATAATCCCTAAGGTACCGAAGAAACCAAGAGGATGAATGTAGTCCTGACTTCATTCGTGTAATTTTCCGGCTCATGGCAAATCTCCGACGTATTGGGCTCGTGGATAGTGATGTCTGCGCTTGTTTATTTGTTTAATACATCAACAGGCATATCAAAGCCCCAATGATGTTGGCCTTAATGCCAATCTTATTTCTAACAATCAAGTACACAAAAACAATAGTCATACAATAATTAAAAACAAAGAATAAAAAGGTGAAGTGTTGTTAGCTAATTGATTAAAGAGTCTGGAAAAACGTATACGCAGAGTTTGTCGAGAAACGTTGAAATCGAATGCTGAAGCTCCCTGGTTGAAAATTCGTTGCAGACCAGTAATGACTCCATACATACTATAGCTGGTGCGTCGGAATGGTAATCTGAACATAATGATGTTGCGTAGTGCTCGAGGTGCGACGTTTATGTTGATTTGTTCCAAAATAGCTGGGGCATCTACACGACCTTGCAGAGTGTCAGCGATGAACAAAGCTCTGACACAGGTTTTCATAACGTGGTAGTCGGGAAGGATCTCTCCACGGCAATCTACGAAGCGCGAAACGTAAAAAGGGACGCTGAACGGACTCTGTTCTCTAAACGCCGTTATTGTAGTTTGGACTCCAAACTTCAGAGCAATATTCTAGTATTGATCGCGATAAAGAACAGTAGAGCGATTTGAGACAATAGATATCCGTAAAATTTTTGGCTATTCTGAAGATGCATCCCAGTGCTCGAGATGCTTTACCAACTGCATAGGAGATGTGTTGCTTAAATGTAAGTTGAGAATCTAGAATCACTCCCAGATCTTTAACGTGACTGACGCGTTCAATGTCTGCTGCTAGTAGATGATCGTGGAGTCTTCAGAAGTAGATGTACATCATTGAAGTATAGCAGAAACATCAATGCTCCCAAGCGGCTTCCTTGAGGTATTCCTGACGTAGAAATGAAGGTGGGGGCCTGACAATCTCCTATGACGACCGCTATCTCTCGGTCTGTGAGGTAGGATCGAAACAACTGCAAAACACTACTATTAATTCCAAATCTCTCCATTTTTGCGATTGCAATATCGTGATTTATCTTATCGAAAGCTGCAGATAAGTCGGTGTAAACATCGTCGGTTTGAGCACGATGTTCCATGCTCTCTTTTATGTAGGATGTTAAACATAGTAGGTTAGACGCTGTTGACCGGACGTAAAGCCTTGTTGATCGTCACTTAGGTACTGCTTACAATGAGCCTGAAGAGATTCCATAATCACCAGCTCAAACAACTGCTTTTGTGGAGTCAACTCTCACCAGGCCGTTACTACCTGACCGTCTTCATTCTCACCGGTGATGCTTGTATAGGCCAAATTGGGGCCAAGGCAACCTGAAGATTCCCCACGGTTCCGAGGAGGACCACTCGACTTCCCACTGCGTTCAATTTTGGCTGTATAACCGTCGACGATTTGCGACAAACTACAAGTTTGATGTTCTTCTCTTCTCTGCCATCGTTGTCTACCGTTTCTCTCCTATATCTGATATTGCTGTGCCAAAATCAACCAATTATTTCCAGGCCTGAGGGATAACTCACTAGCAAACTGTGTTTGGAACCGTGTATAAAAGATGGAGCTAGTCTGTGATAAAACTATCCCTGATTCGAGGGGAACATTTTATTGAATTACACAAGCACCCGTGTATTAATAATATGAAGTGACGCATACAGTAGCAGAGGAAAAACCACCCGGTGATATTTCGTTCGGATGCTGATTCCTGTATCCGTCAATATTTAGTTCTATTTTAACTTAGTTATGTTCTTAAGGTTGTAGCCAGTAGCACAATTTCAGTTTCATTTCATGATAGCCTATTAATCCTCATATAGTTGTGGACATGACTCGACGAAACGGTAGATAGACTTGACGTTATAATGGAGAGCGACTAAAATATTGATACTGGTTGCATCTTCAAGTTACTCTCGATAATATATTCCCAGAGAGCAATGAAACGTTCCGAGCATGGAGCACGCAACGAAGCATCACATGTCACGCTTTTGCATGTTCGTTATGAAATAGAAATAATACTATATAAACAGAAGTCTAGGATAAAACAAAAAAAAGATCTACCAATTCCAATTCATTTACGAGCTCCTTTATGTCACCTTATAATTTTCTTCGAAAAATATATATTTGTAAAAATCACATAATTTCTCACCGCAATATCCATTTACTCCAGTATTCCAGACTTACTAAAAGAAGAATGAGCGAAACACCGAGCTAAATATTTCAAATATTTCATATGCTGCGACCGTGCTGCAATCGAGCAAGTGCACTCGATCTGTATCGAAAATGAATATGAAACCTCGCTGATTGTTACCCCTCAGAGGCTTCTCGATAACATCAAAAGGAGAGAGAGAAAAAAAAAAAAATAAACAGCCCGAGCGACAAAAAGCAAACTAATCGTCGCTGGCGGAATTGGTGACAAATGATTTAATTATTTGATAGTTGAGCTGATGAATTGGGCGAGGTCGGTACCGTCGGGCCAGCCGCCGAGCTAAGGTGCAGCTGGTGCAGGAAATTGAAAACGAAAGGAGAGCTTACTTGGTGCCTGTTGGTGAGTGGAAACACGAAAACCCGGGGTCGATTTGCATAATGCTAATAAACTTACTCGCTCGTTTTTCTTTCTATTAGCTTTTCGCTTTGGCACTGTTACTGTACCGAAATATTGATCAGAATTTCAATAAGGTTCCTTTTTTCCCGTGGGATATTGTCGATGGAATGGGCCGGGGCAAATTGGAGATTTTGTCGTCCATAGCTGCAGATGGACGATATGCTTTTCCAATTAGGCAAAGCGACGTCACTATGGTGCGCTTGACGGCATAGGATTATTCGGAAGCTATGTTACCTTCCCCGTAGCACTACGCGGGTCGGTAAAAGCTTTTTCCTGAAGCACCTCGAAAACACGTCCGTTAATAGGATTGGTACTTTTGTGTAGTTCTACGGCGGTCTATAAGTGGATTATGATTTGCGAACCATCCACGGAGCAGCTTTTTGTGGAGATTAGTTTTTTTTCTCTGCTTCGGAATTATCGTTATTACATTGTGGTTGCTTTGTTTTCAATTGTTGCGATATCTAATGAGTGGCACCAAATAGAGATAGATAAATATGCGTTGTTGTGAGGCAGTATGTTTCAATGGGTGTTACATTAATACTCATAAATTCTAGTTTGAATTTGGCATATTTAATCTCTCTGTTTTTGCACCGGTACTCTAACGGAAAATAATCCGGTCAAATGAGTTGTTTATTTAATGATAAGTCATTCATTATCATATATTGTGCGTTTTTGTTTGAGGGAAAACTGAGTCAGGTGTGGTAATAATGTATCAACTGGCACCTGCTAGGGTGAAAATCTGACTCTGTTTCGCGTTCAAGCACAACGGCATGCTTTCACGGATGTTTCCAACGGCTAGAGGATGAGACTCAAATACCAAGCGACTTAGTTCGCTGAATCGAGACAATGTCTGCGTATATTATTATTTTACTATCTGACCAATGGCGTCTGTCATCAAATGAGAATGACATTTTTTTTTCAATTTTTGGTATGCAAACACAATATGGAACTTAAAATTCATGGATGCTATTGAAAAAATTGTTCGAGTTGATTGTGTAGGGTTAAAAAATGCCTACCAACACATCGCTACAATTCGCTAGTGAGGGAGGGCTACAATACGTTTATTTCTAGGTTTGGTTTGTGCGTTTTCGTTTTAGTTGTAAGTATCATCCTTGATACCATCCGCTGTCTTCAATGACGTGTATGTAATCAATAACTAGAAGCAGATAAGAATATATCGTTCACCTAGCATAATTAAATAATATAAAAAGTATACTTTTAAGGGTTTACATATGCTGAGGTCGGTCAAAAAATCGATTTTTGAGCACTTTTGTCTTAAAGTATGGGTTGTTGAAAATGTAAATCTAAATTTTTAAAAAGATCCAAACAGTAGAAGAAAACTTCTAACGTTTTTCATCTGACTCCCTAACGGGGGTGTGGCTTATACTTGAAACTTCAAAAGCGATTATCACAAAATTATATTTTTCCAATAACGTCTTTGAGTTTTTTCAATTTTTTCAATCGTAGTAACGGCAAACCTCTTTGAAAAAAGCTCGTTGTGCGAATAATTAGTATTTTTTCATGTTCTCAAATTGGTTTTGCAGATTAGACATTCTACTACGCTATACACATTACGAGTATGTAATAAAAATGTGGTTACATACTTTTACCAACATTCAAACTTTTACTTTTTTCTTGTACCTCAACATATACAACTTAAACCTCACCTTCAGCAATATTTTCTGGGTTTGAAGTCAACTGAAAAAGCTTCAAAATGCAGCCGTCTTTGAAATTGAATTTTTCGCTGAAAGAATGGTTATTAAAACGAATCAGTAGTATTTTAATAATACATTGATCGATTTTAATGAAGATTGAAGAAAAGGAAGCAAAAAAAACATATTTTTTAAGTTGGCTGTAGTTTTAGGCTTTCCAGTTGCACCTTAACCGTTAGTTATGAACATTCACCATTAGATATATAAATTCCACTTTAGATACAATAACTCAACTTTTTCATAAACCGTTGCACTTAATAATCATACGTGCTGACGTTTAAACCAAAATATGTGTTGGACGTAAAGTTAATCACTTGCAGAGGCTACAGATTGTTTATACGAAATACCGATACCTATCGGCAAATTTCTTTTTTAAAATAGCAAACATTAAAATCATAATTTGTATTACTGTCCTGCCTGCAAGAAGTTACAAAATTATATCGATATTTCATATTTTTAATAAATAATATATGAAACGCAGAACTTTTAGAATGTCGATTAACAAATGTGTATTATCTATTTGTTTATTCCAAAATTATATTTAACTTGATTCGAATTTTCGGAGAACTGTTTTTTTTCCTATGTACGCGCCTCGCCTAATTTTCATTCCAGAAGAACACAAGTAAATTTTCAACCGCACCGCCTATGTTACCCTGACCCAGATATTTACGGAGCACACAAGCCGAGAAGATTCCGAAGAAATTGGCACGAGTTTCCACTTTGCGCTTTTGTTTTATTCATCATACACCAGACCGAATGGTTTGTGAATAATTTCGCAAGCCTTTATCTTTTAGTACAGTTCATTGTGTCTGCTGGTGGTACGCGGTTGGAAATGAGCGGTAAAATTTCACGTGCTATATATTTCCCGAAATGTAAACCGAGAAGGTGATTCGCTCCCCCGCGCTTGTCATTGGAATGAAAGGGTGATAATGGGAATATTTAAATTCCGTGGAGCACACTAAAGTCGCATTCAAAGCCTAAGAAAAGTTTTTCTTAGATGAATATGTGACTCAGATTTGATTAATTGTGAATACCTACTCATTTTCAAAAAGGAAATTTCATGGTTAAATGGTTTTGAGGGTTAGGCCCACAATTTCCTGAAAGCTAAAAATTGTAGATCACATTGTTAGTGGTCAAAAATTTTAGCTTGCAATTAATTCGGCGAATCCAAAAGCGTTGATAGTATAAAGAAATATTATTCTTGAAGAAGAAACGCGAGTAATTTATGAATTAAACGAATTCATACTTTTTGTTGCAACCAAATATAAAACATCTTGAAAACGACTACAATTAGAAACATTTTATTAGGATCAAGATGTGTAGAATCATCAACTATTGTTCAAAGTTGTTGGAAAAAACCTTTTATTGGAAACTTGCCCATGATACAATTACATTAAAAAGCTTTTCTTTTTCTTCTGGGTTTACTGACAAAAAGGGCGTTTTTTGTGAAATGAGCGATGATTTCAAATGTAAACAAATGGCTTTTTCTATACATGTGAATGAAGGCTTCGAAACGCAAAAAATTGACCTAAAAATT
Organism: Topomyia yanbarensis; assembly: GCF_030247195.1. Classification (NCBI taxonomy): domain Eukaryota; kingdom Metazoa; phylum Arthropoda; class Insecta; order Diptera; family Culicidae; genus Topomyia; species Topomyia yanbarensis. The sequence continues at coordinate 114,900 of NW_026683836.1, read as the reverse complement.
TGGATTCTACGAAATTGCTTTCTTAAACTACAGCAAAAAGTACAACGGGTGAAACTGTATTTTTATTTGTTTATTTCAAGTTTCACCCTCAACGCTCCATGCAAACAACCAGGGCGATACTTTTCTTGCTTCCAGTTTAGGGGCGAAAGTATCTTTTGATATTCGTGATTCAATGCTAATCACATTTGCTTACATCTGTGCATTAAATATTACATATTTTCTTTTATAGTAGATCTGACCACAAATAGCTCGTTCAATACATCATGAATCAGATTGTCTGCCAAGTACGATGAATATTTGTAAGTATACCTTTTGTTTCTCTATTGTTGGAGCGAAGAGAAGGTGGAGCAAAATTGCCGATGATCTCTTGTTTAATCACGACAAAGTGATCAAAATAACTGCTACTTGTAATCAAGTAAATGACATTCAACTTTTAAAACAACATCCTTGAGTGTTAACTATATAAATACATTACATAGTGTACTGGGTGGCAATGTTGTTTACGGACAAATTCAGCTTCAAATAATATAATCCAATCTGTCTATCTTTTGTATATATAAAAGTCAATGTTTGTATGTATATGATTTATGGACTCCCAAACGGCTTCACCGATTGCCGGCAAAATTTATACATAGTAGGCATTTGTTATGGAGCGTGTTTGTGTGCTATTGGTTGGGGATTATCTTCCCGCCAGATGGCGCTGCGGAACAAATTGTGTTTTCCTCCTATTTCGTTGAAATTCGCAGCAACGCGCGATGGTTGTTAGCTAGTATAATATAATAATATGCAATCCACATATGAGCTTTATCCATATTTTTATGGCCATTCATGTAATTCGCCATCCATATTTCATCCATGTGATACATGGACAAAAATCCGTTCAAAAGTTCATGAAAAAAATCATGATTTCGTGAACTGAATGAATTACGAGAATCGAGAAAGAGTATAATATAAATATAAATAATAAACCTCGTTTTCACGAAACTATTTGTGTTTCCAAAAAACTAGTTCGCTCTAACAATCAACATGGTGTTGCATTCTAATATGTAGTAGGATTACTGTGGTTGTCCTTAGTTTTAGTAACGATTCTTGTTCATAATTTGGGGATACACTAATTTGTATAAACTATATCAATCAAAAGAATAGAATGGTCAATTCGCTTCTTGTTCTGAAAAAATCGTTTTCGAGCCTTCCTAAGACGATTTCAAAGATTTTGTTACTCTGTACTCCACCAAGTTGCGCTATTCGTATGCAATAATTTTCAGCAATTGTGAAAAGCATGCAAAAAGAATTTGGTAACAATGGACTCTTATTGTCGTCAGATTTTCGACAGAGTGAGTAAGGGTAAAAGAGGATGGTGAAACAACCAACTGCATATTATGCATTCCATTTGAGACTCGGTTTGAGAAAATCACTTCAGTCATCACCGAATAAACGATATCACTTTAATTCCGTAATATGCCCGAATCCCGGAACTTCCGGAATTGTCGAGGGTGGATAATATATTCAAAGAATGTTTGATCGATCATTAGTGATCTAAACCTGCGATTTGAAATATTTTCATGCCCATTTCAATAGATTTTTAACCACTGATTTATAACGAATGTACCGGTTTACATGAGAAATTCCTATGTGACCTCAATAAACAATCTGAAACTCCTGAACCAAATGTCAGCATTAAATTTATATCAGTAGCAGTCAATAGGATTACTGCATCTTTCATTTGAAATCAAGTTTGTAAAAAACGGTTAAGAATTTGCTAGGAAAAAGTAGTAGGAACTTGGCGAGTTTCACGGGGACATCAAAAACCGTTATTGGTGGCCAATGTGGTCAAAGCTACTTTGATTGGTGTGATCTAGATCCGCAAATCCAAGTTATGGGAGTTATATCATTCAGTTACATAATTCAGACGTTATGTTGTTACCAGTTTATATGGGAATTTGCTATGTGAGGGCCCTTTTCAACCCGTAACTCCGGAACCGGAGATCGGGTTTACTTAAAATTCAATAGCAGATTATGGAAGCATTATACCTCTCATTTAAAACAAAGTTTGCGTAAATCGGTTTGGCTATCTCTGAGTAACTTTTGTGAGTTTAAATGACACACACATACATACGCTCCACCCGCAACCAATACCAAACAGACAAAAGGCATCGTGGAAACCTGGATGGTTAACTTCAAGTTTCAGCTGGCTCACCACAAAACCGAGGTAGTGCTAGTCAGTAACCATAAAAAATCCAGCGCGTCGAGATCAGCGTCGGGGGACAATCCAAGCCATCGATGCGTGCGCTAAAGTACCTGGGTGTGATGGTCGACAATCGGTTAAATTACAACAACCATGTCGTCTACGTATGTGTGAAGGCTGCGAGGACAACTAATGCATTGGCAAGGATCATGCCGAATCACGGGGAAGTAAGAGGCAGCACGAGACGTCTCCTGGCGTGTATCTCATCCTCAATACTGAGGTATGGCGTACCAGCCTGGGTTGATGCGCTAAATTCAAAGCGGAACCGGGCGAAGTTGACAAGCACGTTGCGTCTAGTGGTTGTTCGGGTCGCGAGTGCGTACAGAACGATATCGTCGGAGGCGGTATACGTAATTGCCGGGATGATTCCCAGCTGCATCACTCTGGCTGAGGAAGTGGAATGCTACCAGCGGAGAAATGCACGTAATTCAAGGAGACTGGTCCGAGCGGACTCGTTCGGTAAGTAACAGAAAGAGTGGAACTAAGCGGAGAAAGGAAGGTGGACCTACCGACTTACCCCAAATGTGTCTGCTTGGGTACATAGGAAGCACGGATCGGTGAACTTCCATTTGACACAGTTTTTGTCCGGGCATGGATGCTTCCAGAAGTACCTACATCGGTATGGACACGCTTCGTCATCCCTTTGCTCACAATATGTGATCGTGCAAAAGAAATCAAAACACGTGATATTCGAATACCCTAGGTTCGAAGAAGTCCGAAGGCCTGATATAACAGTGGGCAATATCTTCGAAGAGATTACGAGTATACTCTCAGAGCTGAAGAGGAAGTGACAAAAGGACCAACAAAATAGAGTTATTGGCTGGACGCCGCCGTGAAGCCACAAATCGGGTTTCAGCAGAAATTGCGCCGCCGGGGAACTCTCCGACGGTGTAGACTGGGTCCACCGCCGGGGACCAGTGGAGTAGTACGCGTCGTAGCACCGGGTACAGATCGTCGGCGCGCCAGCGAACCGGACGTCAGGTTTCACCGGAATCACCGAACCGACCTCGGCACCCTACCGGGTAGCTCGTGAGTAGGCTAGATCCACCGATGCGGATTAGACCGAGTAGACCGCATCGAATAGCTAGCAGTGGGGCGCCTGTGAACCGGAAGCCACGCTGCTCCTGGAATCGCTGGATGGACCCCAGCAGCTACAGGCTAGCCCGTTGAGTAGGCTAGGTCCGCCGTCAGGGACTAGGCTGAGTAGACAAAGCGGAGAGCTTAATAGCTCACAGAAACGTACATAGGTATCGGAAGCCATCTATTGCCGGGCAATTCACGGTAGGGTACATTCGCCGCCGTGGACTACCCTACAAAATCGTGACGAAAAGGGGAGCAAACACCAGTAACGAAAGAAATTCTGTTGTCGGGGAACTCTCACTCGGAATAGGATAAGATCTTCAGTTGATGTCGATATAGCTGGGAGCCAAATGGTTCACGGAAACGGGTATCGATGTCTGGGGAAATTCCTCCGTCGGGGAACTATCGGTCGGAGTAGGGTGAGTTCACCGTTAGGGACTATCGAAGTAGATCGTTATAAGGCCGGAAGTTGAATGACTCACGGAAATCTGAGCTAAATGGCTCAAGAAATCAGCACTGTTGGAGTAGGCTAGGTCCATTGTCGAGAATTAGACCGAGTAGTTCGCGAATAAGTCGGAAGCTTAACGAGGAATTTGTGATAGATGGCGCAAGGGAGTCGAGAGGGCTCGGTAAATTAGACAATCATCATCAAGGAAGGTGTTGCTATATGGCCCGAGAAATGACATCGAATGGGGAGCCAAAGGGCTCAAGAAATTGCAGTTTTGAATAGCACAAAGTCGTAGTGTGAAACAGCTTAAGGGAACCGATGGGCTCAGTGAATTAGACAACCTGGAGTTTTTCGCTTAGATTTCCCCACAGGAGAAGAGCATTAAGTTTTGACGCACAGTTAGTTTTCCTGCTGTCATATAGAAATTGTCACGATGTTTAGATGGTCGAAAACTGGTAGCGGATGTAATCCTACTGAAGGAACTAACTACTGTGTAGTTGGATTAGAGTGTGTGCTTTGCAGATAAAAAATCCCTCCCCCAAGTTATGCTGTAAAATAGTGCAGGGAGGAATCAGATTCCGTGCAAGATTAGTTGTTTTAGCGGGTCGAGTGGCTGCCTAAACCCGTTCCCGGAGTTGTTGGTTTTAAACATTTTTTTTTCACCCTAAGAAAAAAAATACATGCACACAGACATTTCTCGAACTTTATGAACTGAATCGAATGGTATGTGAATCTCGGCCCTCCAAGCCTCGGTTAAAAAGCCGATTTTTAGAGTGATTTCAGCCTTCTTTATATGAGAAAGGCTAGAATCAGTAGCTGTTACATAGTCTCATAATGGTCGGATTCATTGGAAAAGAAAAGTCCAGTGAAATTGCAATGTCAAAGAATGTTGATTCATGTGTTAAAGAATGTTAAACATTCAATTTCGAAAATCAATCCAATTATGCAACAGTAATCTTATTTACCACACTAATTATCGGTTCCCACTTCTTTTCCCGTGGGTCGTGCTGGAACCAAACAATCTTTCTTATATAAATAATTCAAATAAGCTTTCCGCCTCACTTTGTGTACAGTACGAATAAGTTTTCCATGTTACACGTGTTCCCCACGATTGAAGCTCATTAGAGGAATTCCTACCGTAGTTTGTCGTGTAGCGATGAACTTTGAGTGAATCGTGATGGTCTTCAGGAAAAAAAATTCCATTGTATCATAAACAATCATGCATTTTAATATCAAATTATGGCAAGCTTTTTTTAAATAAAATAGTAGATTGATTGTTCTTCAAACAAAAGTAGCAGGGTTGCATATATTATGCATCGCAACCGAGTGTAATCTATGTTCATCGAGACATATCCACATGTTTGGAACGTAACTAATCGAGTGCTTAGGGCTACGATAAATTTAGCAAAGCATTTTTCAGCGATATTTGTACTTCCACACTTATCTCTTGCACGAGTTATCCGTATACAACTATTTTAAAGTATTTAAAATGAAAAAATATTTTGTTTTTTTTTATTTTAAATTTCAAGCACATATTTGGAGCATGAAAATAGATACAAAATGACCGTTGATTATGAATTAGAGTTTTAAAAAAATGAAAAGCAGTGATTTGTTATCCAAGAAGAAGGATGAATTTTGATTCAATAAAGGTATGCTTACAACCTAAATGCTTCAAACAGTCCTTTAAATTTCACTCATGTTCCAAATGACGTGAATTTTTGGCTAATGTATATATGCATGTATGACGTATGACTAGGGTTCGTCGCGATGCGGATGTGGGCGGTAAATGGATTGTCCGCACCGCAACCGCAAAAAAATAATAAAACCGCACCGCTTACCGCAACCGCACTTTATTAACCGCACCGCACCGCGCGGTAATGCGGTAAATGCGGTAAAATTTTTATATTTTTAAAAATGGTGTTGAAGAATTGTATAAACCATATATAATAAAATGTTATTCTTATTCACACGAAATTTAACTTTAAGAGATTCCTCAGAATGTAATGTTTATGAAAAAAATAAACTTTTGCATTTTCTATTAATAAAATTCCGTACATTTTAAGGCAAACATTATACATTCAAAAACGTTCTACTGAAGTAATAGGAAAACTTTTATTTTAGCAACCCTTCAGTTAATTGAAAAATGCAGAATAAAAATGTAATAAGAAATGAAGCCGCATATTTTTTTCTTTAAATTTTCATATTTTCAATGTTTTTGACATATGAAAATGAAATGGATGATTTTCGCATTTACGTAGTAAAATCCACCTTTCATTCTTAAAGGAATCTCACCAAAAAAAATTGAAGTCAAAATACCAGTACTTTTATACAGCAGCGCATATATTCCAACACAGTGAAATAATTTTGTAATTTTCTAAAGGCTAGTTCTAAAGTATTTAATGTATTTTCCTATAATACTTTCCCAAAGAGCCAATGGCAAAAACTTCAATTGAAGTGAACCGGAGTCAAACTATGTGGTATTTGGCAAAAAAAGTTTCAAAAAAGCTACAAAATAGTCTTAACTGAAAAATATTAGGACTTAATTTGGTAGAAAATTATAGTAAATTTGAATGGAAGTACGCGTAAAAAAGTTATGTAGCATACTTTTTGACAAAAAGTCCAATAAAATTGACTGCAGAAAAATTCACATTGAAATTACACAGCCATCAAAAAAGATAGAAATACGATGTTGATGAACGAATGATAGAATAATCATCCTAATTTGGACTTCTCCTTATTTTGGACGCTTTCATACATTTGTATCCTTTACTGCCAATTATTCCCAATTCGTTTGGTTTTATGAAAATAATTATATTTCTTGGGTTGTGTTTAAGTCCCAGCATAATTAGTTCATCTCTAATTCCTTTAAATTGGTCATAATTCACAGTTAAAAAATTGATATTGAAAACGATTGATAATCCACGATTTCCAATAGAAATCGGGAGAAGTGATGCCCTTTTACATTGGATTTAAGAGTACAAATTTATTGTTTTGAATGATCTAATAATTTTGTCTCTATTGAGCTCTTGAATTTTATGTATTTGAAATGGTTAGTTTGTGAAGTTTTACTTAGAAGTATAAAATAACTAGTCCAAAATATGTCGTAAAAATAATAGCGTCAAAATATTTCGGACACAGCTAGATTTTCTTTCGTTGTAGCAGTCTGTTTATCAATTTAGAATAATCAAAATTATCACTTTATCAATTTTTTTGCGGTGCGGTTGCGGTAAAACCGCGCGGTTATGGCTCTTTCCCGCACCGCATCTGCGGGAAAAAGTGTCTCACCGCACCGCAGATTTTGCGGCGCGGGTGCGGTAAATACCGCGCGGTTGCGGTAATTACCGCGACGAACCCTACGTATGACGTATGTAAGCAGAAATAAATATAATTACTGAACTACTGTAAAACTTCGGATTCATTCAACGACTATAGCCAATTTACCAATCAATCTAGAGTGTCGCGATAATTAACAATACACACTTTCGTAAAAATATTAAGTATATCTTCTAAATCTGTGATCTTATTCACTAGCACTCGAGACAGTTCATGACGGATAATTGATCCATGAATAATATTCAGTGATAAAGTTCACGTGAAATTATGAAGCCAATGCCAAAATAGCATACTGTAATCACTGTATCGTGGAAATGGAAAAGCATTGTGTGAGCTACTCCACGAGCACGAATAATGGATCGTGAGTAATACACTATCTATCAGGATTGGATCTGTCTATAATATTCCATGTTTCATGAAATAGATCAAAAAAAAATATTAAAACAGTACATAAAAATGTATAATTTATGAAATAGCATATAATTAGAGAACTGTGAAATTAATCGTGTTAATATATTTGGATAATGCACAACGTTATATACTATTTGAACTATATCATAAAAATGAAAACATATTTTAAGACGTTGGCTAATATTTCTCGTTCACGAATTGTGAACCATGACCAATTCAATATGTATCACCAATTAGTTCACGAGGCAGGAAAGAATTCTCGCTACGTTGTCGGGCTGCAAATATATAAATAAAATCAAGAATAAACAACTTTTTATGATTAATACTAACTAGTTCACGGATAGAAAAACGAAAGGTAACAATATAGTTCACAAAAAGACAAATAATTTAAACCGTCCCATCAGTCAGAAACACGCTACAATTTTATAACCTGCCAATAACACCGTCTAAGCTGTGATTTTCAATAACAAAGTGGTTGCCATGACACGACTTCTCAAGAAAAAACACTTTTTTTTCAAATTTAGCTGGAGAAAGTCAAAATTTGTAAGTAACAAAAATCTCCTCAAGCAGTAACCAACATATTTCCAAAATTACATGCAGATTGTAAATGGTTGGGACAAAAAAGACATTTCTCGTTATTTGGCCTTCTTAGCCATCTTTCAGTGGTCGAGATTAAGTGGCGAGTTCTATGCTCAAAGAAAAAAGAGAAGCTAGCAATGTCACTGTTCACCGACATAGCATCGCAGTTTCCCAATCTTGTGCCACATTACCGCAGTTTCTTCCGGTAATCATGGCGGCATAATGTCAAATTACCAACAATTTAAATCAATTTTTTACCATCATCTTCGACCGTACCAAGCCAGGAAAAACTCAACAAAATATGGCACAAGGCACTTATACGGTCGAGCGGTTGCGAAAAATAAGAACAATTTAATGACCTTTCTCTGTAACGTAAACCCATCAACCACCGACAAAGTGCCACCACGAAGTGACGACGATTCAAAGGCCCCGGCTGACGCGGATGACGACGGTTTCCCATCCAGGGCTAAAGCGAACAGCCACCCAAAGCCGCGGGTCTTTAATGGCACATGTTGTGGTGATTTATAATTTCCCCCACCCGTCTACTTCTCCTTTCATCAAAACACCGCTTGGTGTTGAACTAAATTACTGCCACTTTGAATCATTCCGCTTTGAAACATTAGAGAGGAAAATGATGACTCGGGCTTGATGCGATCCGAGCCAAAGTTGATTTGGCCGGTTCAGGAACTTGTGCCGGCACCACTTGGCGACAAAATTACAGTCGTAAAAGATTGTAGTAACCTAAAAGTTCAAAGTTTCGTGCCTTGCTAACTGGCAATTACCGGCACACAGCCCAAGTGTCGATGACGATGTTCGAAGGAATACGGTCAACACTTTGCAGCACGAAGCAAACGGGTGTCACTGGTAGGTAAAATGGGAATGGGATATTTTCACGGCTTTAAAACGAATTTCGCTACGTAACGGAGCGGCTCTACCACGCACAAATGTTGTCTAATCAGTGGTTCGAGGTTGCCACTGAACCGAATGGTACCGGTGAAATACGTTTTCTGCCGTATGTATTTAAATACAGCAGTACAGCCCGCTACAGATAACGCTGCCTTCAAAAAAAGTAGTCCGGCCGAGTAAATTTTTCCTCACAGCTGCGAAATACATGTTTGCTTTACTGCTAGTATATCCCAACTGTTCGGTAAGAGTATGGTCTAGTACAATTTTTCTTCTCACTGCATAATATTCACTATTCACATCACAGGCAAAGCAAAGAGCAAACATAGGTATTATAACTTGGATGCCGTAGCGAAAATGAAACTTTGACTGTCGATTATTGCAAATAGAAATATTTTTCGATCTTATGGCATCAATTGGTAGGTGCATTTTGAATGAATTAGTACTTTTTACGATATGTACATTCGAAACACAAAATAATAAAATGGTTTATTTGATGTCCATCATTTTGGAATATTTTTTTAAGGTTATAATACCTGCAACTGAATCTTGCTCCTAAATACTTTTTTACATAGAAAATTCCAAACATAGTTCAATGCATCCGTTTTTAGCAATGCACTGAATGGTTGTGTAATTTTTCGGAACAAGACGGTTTGTACAAATTAGGCTTGTTTTTTTATTTTGAATATAGAGGTTTTAACCTTAAGGTCATTCGCCTCTTTTCGGGTTGGAGAAATCTCTTTTGGAAAAATCTCTAAATCTATGTGCGGGGTTGGGAATCGAACCCAGGTGAACTGTGTAAAAATTGGGATTGTTATTTTAACGTATAGAAACCTGATTTCTGATTGTGAAGTCTGACACGAATTTTCAGAATGACGATGGTTGTGCGATGTGTTCGGAGTGAACCCAGCCACCCTTTTACGATCGAGCATACCTATTCAAGTAAAAAATGGCTTGGTTTAGGTTAAGAATTTTCTGAGTAAAGGAAAAGGTAAAGGTATTTCTATAAAGGACGCAAAAAGTAAGTATTATGATGGTACAGGTATATGGAAAATTTCTATGTGACCGCACTAACCAACCTAGCTTCAGAGCCGAAAATCAGATCGGGATGAAATTCAATAGCAGCCAATTGAAGCATTGCATCAATCATTACAAATTTAAAAAGTCCTCATGTTAAGGTGTGCTAATGCTTGAATGGCTGGCAGGACTAAAATATGACAGTCGCGCCACGGAGTGTCTTAGGTCTTACCCTTGCTGTGTTTGTTTCTTCGCAAATCGTGGAATTCAAATGATGGTCATGTCCTTAATACACATTTCGGAGTTCGCTAGAGGCGATCACAAGCCAACGTGTTTGGTATCTTCTAGTCACTGCACAACAAGTGCGGTTGATGAAATTGGTAGTGCTGTAATCAAGTGGTTAGAGTAACACAAATTACAAATTACAATCAGAACAGTCAGTTATCATTCAAAGTTAGTTCAGAATCAGGAATCAGAGTATAATGGCTCAAATAGCACGTTCCCCGTATGTATTCGGTGATTTGGGCGTTGTCGTGTGTTTCATCATTTCCTCAGCGGAAGGAAAGGCGAAGGAAGAGGAAGGAAGCAGAATTGGAATGGTGGGAAAAAATAACACCACAAAAACAAAAACAAACAGCAGGTAAGTTAAACTCACAAGTAGTTCAACTCGCCTGCGAGTAAGCCTAAAGCTCTTTACCACATTGGATACGAAACTTTAGTATGTCACTGAGTTTCAGTCGTCCAAACATGGTGTCGTCTATGGAAGGACGGCCGAAAACTCGAAATCACAGCTGTGCTACTGCTGGGCCGTTGAATGAAAAAGACTACACTGATAGAATATATTCGTAAATTGCTATGCATTAGTTTCGTACAGATAATTTTCAAAAAATATACGAATTTTTCGTATATATAATGAATCGTTCGTAGTTCTATTGAAACACATTTATTTTTATTACGAGTTTTTCGTGAAAACCACGAAACGACTTTCGTTGGCATATTACGAAACAGCTTCGTTCGGCAAACAAATTGTTCGCTGCTATATACGAATATCTTTATAATATTTACGAGCACCATTCGTCGAACCGTCAACGTCAACAGAGCTTCAATAGAGGTAGAATATGGAGTCATTGTTGCTATACGTCAGATAATTGTTGATATTCACGACGGTCCCGATCTGGCTATTTAGTAGCCGTATCCGTGTCCGCCGGTTTCAGGAAGATTTTCTAAACCTCTTCCGCTTCTAGTTGATCCAGAATCCGGAGCAGTACGGTTTCAGTTGAGCCATCGCTCGATGGTTTTGCATGAATAATTTTTAGTTTTTCTCTGCCGGAGCAATGTAAAAGAATATGCTATTAAATACGAAAACTTCTCTTAGTTGAACGAAATGAATTCGTGCGACCAACGAGATTGTTCGTAATATACATAGACGTTTTTTAAAATAAACAAAACATTTCGTTTCATTCACGAAAATTAATGTCGTTTTCAACGACAGCATTCGTGCAATGTACAGTAAATAAGTAAAATTCACGAAAACTTTCGTTCATCAAGCGACCATTTCTTCATATCACAATAAAATCGATTTTGCCAGATCTGTTTTTTTAACTAAAAAAATCGGTGTTGTCAAACATCTATCCCAAAAGATCGAATGAAAAAATAAGAAGATAATAAATACGAAAACTTTTCTAAGATGAACGAAATGAATTCGTGCGACCAACGAAGTCGTTCGTAATATACAAAAACATTTATTGAAATAAACGAATGATTTCATTTCATTCACGAAAAATAATGTCGTTATCAACGATAACATTCTTGCCATGTACACTTGATAAGTAAAAGTTACTAAGACTTTTGTTCATCAAGCGTCCATTTCTTCACACCACAATCTTTCTAGTACTCAATAATGATGAGCAGGTTGAAATAGAATCGAATTTGCCAGATCGATCTTTTTAATTAATAAAATATTGGTGCTGTCAAAAATTGATCCTAAAACATCGAATGCGACAAACGAAATCGTTTGTAATATACATAAACGTTTATTAAAATACACGAAACATTTCGTTTCGTTCACGAAAAATAATGTCGTTATCAACGATTACATTCGTGCAATGTAACCTAAATAAGTAAAATTCACGAAAATTTTCGTTCATCAAGCGGCCATTTCTTCGTACCATAGTAAAATCGATTTGGCCAGATCGATTTTCTTAAATAAAAAAAAAATCGATGTCAAACATCGACTACAAATGATGGACTGAAAACAATAAGAGGCTAATAATACGAAAACTTTTCTAAGATGTACAAAATGAATTCGTGCGACCAACGAAATCGTTTGTAATTTACACAACTGTTTATTAAAATAAACGAAACATTTCGTTTCATTCCCGAAAAATAATGCCGTTTTCAACAATAACATTCATGTAATGTACACTAAATATGTAAAATTTACGAAAACTTTCGTTCATCAAGCTGCCATTACTTCACACCACAATCTTTTTAGTCCTCAATAGAAGGGAGCAGGTTGAATTAAAATCGATTTTGCCAGATCGATCCTTTTAGTTAATTGAAAAAATCTTTGTTGTCAAACATCGATCCTAAAATATCGATTGAAAAAATAATATGCCAATGAATACGAAAACATTCCTAAGATGAACGAAACGAAATCGTGTGACCAACGAAATCGTTCATCACATTCATAAACATTTATTAAAATACACGAAACATTTCGTTTCGTTCACGAAAAATAATATCGTTATCAACGATTACATTCGTGCAATGTAAACTAAATAAGTAAAATTTACGAAAACTTTCGTTCATCAAGCGGCCATTTCTTCGTACCACAATAAAATCGATTTGGCCACATCGATTTTTTTTTAAAAAAAAAAAATATATGTTGTCAAACATCGATTCCAAAAGATCGACAGAAAACAATAAGATGATAATAAATACGAACACTTTTCTAAGATAAACGAAATGAATTCGTGCGACCAACGAAATCGTTCGTAAGATACACACACGTAAAAAAAAACAAAACAGTTCGTTTCATTCACGAAAAATAATGTCGTTATCAACGATAACATTCGCGCAGTATACATTAAACGTGTAAAATTTACAAAAGATTTTGTTCACCAAGCGGCCATTCTTGTTCATGAAATGAACGAAACCTACTATTTAGAATGCACGAAAATACTTCGTTGCAGAAAACGACGAATGAATTCGTGTATTGTATGATCGATTTCATTATATTTACGAATTTATATTATCAGTGTATGTGCGCTGAATGGTTGCTATGTGATAATTTATTTATTTATTTATTTATTTACAGTTAATATCAACAGACACAGTATGGTCCTAATGATAATTTGTTACAATAGTTAAAAAATTTGTTTGTATTCTACTACACGGGATGTGAAAGTCAAATCCGGATGAAACACTGTTGAATGTCCGCTGCAAACCAATGACGGCACCGTTGGCTCCATAGTTAGTTCGACGAAGAGGTAATCGGAGGAATAAATTATTGCGGAGAGCACGAGGACGAGCGTTTATATTTATCGCACTAAGAAGCTCGGGGCAGTCAATTCGATCGTTTAGAATATCCGAAATCGTCATAGCACGGGACAGGTCCCGCCGCACTTGCAATGTATCGAGTCCGATAAGCTGTTCGCGACTTTCGTAACTTGGGAGCTTGCGTGGGTTGCTCCAAGGCAACTGGCGGAGGGCAAACCGAACAAACCTGGGCTGTACTGACTCAATTCGGTAGACACCGTTGAGGTAATGAGGGTTCCACACAACAGAGCAATATTCCAATGTTGATCGAACGAGTGAGCAATAGAGAGACTTCAAGCAGTAAATATCCGAAAAGTTCTTAGATATTCTCATTATGAACCCCAAACAGTGTGATGCTTTTGCGACAATATAGCTGATATGCTGCTTAAATGTCAATTGTTCATCGATAAAAACTTCGAGATCTTTGACACAATTTGCTCTGTCAATCGTGGATTCTGTTAGACAGTATTCGAATCGAATTGGCGTTTTTTTCCTCGAATTTTTTTTAGGATTTAGGGTCATTCGGTTCACCAATCCGCAAAGTTGACTAATTGACGTTGAAGAAAAGCTGTGTCGTCAGTATTCCGGATTTTGTGGTATAACTTAAGGTCATTAGCGAATGACAACCGTGGTTCTTCTAAGAAAAAGTTAACATCGTTGAAATACAGGAGAAAAATTAAAGCACCGAGATGACTGCCTTGCGGAATACCAGATGTAGCGAAGAATTCTTCGGATACACAACCACCTATTTTGACATCCATACGACGATTACTGAAATACGATTGCATCCAACGGAATACATTGGTACCAAAGCCAAGTCTATCCAATGTTCCACTACAATTGCGTGATTAATCTTGTCGAAAGCAGCTGAAATGTCCGTATATATCACGTCAGTAGAATTCAAAACCTGGCATGACTTTGCCGCACGGGAAACCTGAGACGGTGCCAATATCTCGTTGGAAAAAAAGGTCGCGAACTTTTCAGAGAATAATTGACAAATTCCTTGAGAATTAGTGCTCATACGCCCTCCGTAGCCCATCGTTGAAGGTAACCCGGACTCCTTTCTTTGCTCGTTTACTTGCTTCCAGAATGTTTCAGGATCGGACTTGAATCTGCGTTGAACGCTCCGGAAATAATTAACATGGCACCGCTTAGCTGTCTTTTTATACACTTGGTTAACATGTACGTAATGTTGTCGTAGCACGTAACCCCCATACTTAGAGTACTTTTTCAGTGCGGCCCTTTTAGTCTCTCTTAATCGTTTCAGCTCGGCCGTTTGCCATACTGGGTGCCTAGAGTCATAGCCGGTACTTTTGGGTATATAGCGATCAATAGCATAGCTCAACACGTTGGAAAAAAGTCTCGGCTGCTGCGTTAACATCATCGTTGTCCAGAATTTCGTTCCAGTGAATATTCGACAGAACATCAATAATGCTATAGTAGTCCACTCTTCTAAAATTATAGCTGAGTGTGTCGGAAGTGTTACAGTCATACTCCACACGATTTGCTTCAAGCACAATATGCAGGGGAGGGTGGTGTCTAACAATCTTCACCAGAGGGAACGGTGCTGCTGTTAATGTTGGCGCATAGTCAGATTTGCTCGAAAAGCAGAGATCGAGGATTCTGTTGTTCTCGTTCACCACGTTATTCATTTGGCGCAGAAGATTTAGGCTGTACCAATCAAGCAAACTGGTAATTCCAGATGATAGTTCTGGATCCGCGAACATGAATCCGTCAGTTGCGGTGGACCATTTCAATCCGGAGAAGTTAAAATCACCCACAATCAAAATCTCGTCAAGAGGGTTTGCTTGAGTGGAGATACATTCAAGTGACTGAATATGTGCATCAAACAATGATAGATCGCGTGTTCGGTCAGGTGGAAAATAAACCACACAAAGAAAGAATTCTCACCCAGAACTGTTTGACAGAGGCCCCTAGAATATCCTCGAGCAGTTGCGCTTTTGAACGACGATGGATCGCGACAAGCACCCCGTCGCACAGAGGCGTAACTAACTTCAAACCCTGGCCAAAATAGAAAAAATATAGTTTTTGTTTATTTGTCCATATTTTCAGCTTAAATTGTTATTCGAAACATACTCTAACGTTTAGCTTAAAAAGAAAAGCGTTTTCGTTTGATTATTTTGGTATGCAATAATTTGAAATCAGTGATTTTTTACACATTTTATTAGCTTGAAAGCCATTATCCCTGAAGATTAGATTGCTCAAAAACTAATTACCCAAAGTCAATATATAAATCAAAATCGTACTTTTCATAGCAAACTCCAGCAACTACAATCAATTGGGGTCAATTTTAACTTTTCTTTGTCATTTTTGGGTAGGTTTTATAAAAGTACTCACTTTTTTTTAATTTTACACATATTCGTTAGTAAAAAAAGTACCTTGTCGGGCAATGTCGGGTAAATCTGCTAAAAGGAGATTATTTGGAGTGTCCTCTCGCTGTTCTACGAAGAAAACATTCTCAATTAATCCCATTCGGTTTTTTACAGCTGTTTGAAAATGTCGTGTTTTTTGCTCAAATTTTAGAAAATACAATTAAAAAAATCAGTATTGAGGCTATTTAAAGGATCTTATATGAAAAGAATAATTTGAGACGGCGCCGGTGGTTGAGTGGTAAGCGTGACCGCCACTCATTCCAGTTGGCCTGATTTCAATTCCAGCCAAGGTCATTGAGATTTTTCTGAGGTGAAAAATCTGTGGTTACGTCTTCTTTCGGAAGGGAAGTAAAGCGGTTGGTCCCCGGTCCATGAATTGATGGATTGATATCTAGTCCAGAAGTGAAGTAACCTCTCTGGCGTCGGTAAAGAAGAAGTTGTATCCAACGTCTCTACTTACTAACAAATATCCTCCTCCCATGATACTTGTGGAGTGCGCTGTAGTGCGGCCTCCAGCAAAAGCAAGTATCGGACTAACCTTCACCATTAACCATTCCTTCACTTTCCTCCCGCGATCTACGTAACAATTTAGGATTACCAGGAGTTGCACATTGAATGATGTTTCGCTACTCCCAAATATAATTATCTACTTATTCCCTGTGCAACTTCAGCTAGTCCAGATCGATAACGGAGTAGCGGCCAGGGGTGGTCGCACAAGCTCAAGCTCAAGCTTATATGACAAGAATGATTTGAGTCCCCCATATTATTTTTTGTTAGATTGCGTCCATTAACCAAATTGAGCTATTATGACCACGATAGTCATATAAAAGAGTGTGAAATATAACTTCCACTAACCTTGCTATATGAAACGTAACGTATACAAGTTGCCTTGGAAACGTAAGCGAAGCATCAAACAAATTATGCAATCTCAATCTCAATCCAGTTCCTTGTCTCCGGTTTGCATGTGTTAACGTGAATAATCCAGATAGAATACGATAATCAATTAGATAGATTTCTATTACCGAATTTACAAAAAACTTGAATATTTTTTCTACTATAAGAAAACCAGAAGAGCAAAATAAACATATGAACTTGACACAAAATGTTTTAATTTATGAAAACAGCTGAAACAGACTTAATCTCAATGCGAAGTTTCCTCAAACTGATAGATTACTCTAAAAACACGTTTTCATTGAAAAATAGTAATGCTCGTGGAATTCGTTTATTTTCGGCTTTGCATCACACTGCAAGGAGGTTTAATATTTTCATATTTTAGTCATAAATTGTCTAAAATCATGAAAAACCATTTTTCATCACTTGTTATCGTATAAAAAAGCTTAAAAACATGTGAAATAATTTTGGCCATGGATTTGATATAGTTACGCCACTGTGCGCCGCCGACAGTCTTGTGACTGTTGCGTGAGCTACGATCAGTACGGAAGACGTCATAGTTTGTGCCAAATGCTTGCACTGAAAGAGTGCTTTCACTTAGCCACGTCTCTGTGATTCGCTGATCCGAACTTGCTACCAAATAATTATCGATTCCTGTGTTCATACCGCCGACGTTCTGATAATATATTTGCAGGTTACAATACCGCGATTGGCTGGAAGCAAGGAGCAGATCAGTGCTCGCATTGAAAAAACTACTTGATATTGCAGATTCCGGGTTACATACTGAACGTGCTGGGTCAATTGACTTTGCAGTGGCCGGTTAAAGCCCTGAGCAGCATGCCGCAATGTAGCTTCGAAAAATATAGGAGATTTTTCGAAATCGCTGGGCACGGCTGTTCAAGAAACGCGACACGTTTGTAGATTTCTCCAATAATTGCGGTGTTTGGACGAAGCCAAGAACCACATTTTTTGTCTTATGTAACTTGTCGAAATTGGCAGGGCGGGATGACGACAAACGAAATCAATCGCTGAATCTGACCTGGCCAATTCGTCAGCCTATTCATTTCCAGTAATACCGGAACATCTGGGCACCCAGACAAGGTAGATAGTGTTGACAGTGCGTAATTCTTCGATTTGGGCTCGACATGCGATCACTAGCTTGGACCATCATTTGTCTGAGCTAAGGGTCTTGATTGTAGCCTGACTATCGCAGCAGAAGTTTATAACTTTGTCAGACAATCTCTGTTAAAGGGCCGCTTGTATGCAACCCACACATAATCGCGAAGATTTCTGCTTGAAACACAGTACAATACCTACCTACCTGAGTGAGATTATTCCAATCGCAAAGACCAGTAGTTAGTATTTGGTAATCGTCAGTAAACCCGTTAGGTTGGAAATCCAAGCTCACCAAGTTTCTTCAATAAGCCGTCGGCAACCAGGTTCCACAACAAAGGTGACAAAACGGCACTTTGAGGACAACCGCAAGTGCTCAACTTCCGTATTTCAGCCCGACGCAGTCATGAGCAATGAATGCGGTTACAAAGCAATGGGTTTATTTAACCCGAGATACATACAGATACTCCGTGGCGTTTGGCGCAGCAGATTTAGACTGGATACATATTGTCAAAAGCACCTTCAATATCTAAGAATACACCCAAGCTAGATTGCTTGAGCGAGGAGACCTTCTCAATGTTGTTAACAACATCGTGAAGGAGAGTGATCGTGGATTTCCCACACTGATTTGCATGTTGCATTTTGTGCAGTGGATATGCAACTAAACTAGCGTTCCTGATGTGATGATCGATTATACATTCCAAAGCTTACAGAAGAAAAGAACTTAACCTGATAGGCCTAAAACACTTGGTTTCTTCATAGCTTGAGCGCCCTCCTTTGGGAATAAATCCAACAGTTACAAGCCCACGAGGCCGAATCACTAGAATGAGATACGTGAACAATAACAGGTCTGGATCGATACAACCTGGAAAGTGTGCGTCGAAGAGAACTTTTCCGTCATATAATCACAATCTCTGGTTTTTAAAGAGTTCATCTGAAAATCTTTCGATTTCGAGAGAAATTTATTTAACCTGCTAGCCTCGTTCAGACTAGAAACATTAGTGCATCGGTTTTGCCAGCCAGCCCACTCTGCAGATCTAAGACATTTATTATATGCACTACGAGTTGACCTGAACGCCCTGGAGTCATCACACTGACAGTGGTTCCAAGCTCTTCTCATTGTTTCAAGCTTAGCCCTCCACCAAGAGGGGATGAGTTTGTCGTATCCACGACGTCATCTAAGTCGTCTAGTTAACTAATTGTTGGACAATACCCATGAAATCCAGCCGCCCAGTTTTCCAAAAGGAGGTCCCAGTTTGTAGATTTAGGATTACGATATGTTATCACACTATCAGTCTTATTTTAAAGTTAGTTTGTATCAAGAGTCGTTATCAACAGACATTATCAGACGTCGAAAATAATCTTTACAAAGCCCAATACACGGTCGTATAGAACAAGTTGAATTACGGAACGCTTTATACTGAACTACTCTCCTATACTGGATATATGGTGCACATGCATACTTTACTCCTGCGAATAAAACCACGGAATTCATCTAAGTGACTGCGAGTTTTGCTGTACCGCGAACCGAACGGTTTCTCCCGTCATAAATATCCGACACCTTTACAGATGCTTGAATGTGCGTAAACAGTATTGAATCCCATAATTTTCAGCTGAACGATGAAACTTCTCTTGCAGAACTGTGTAATCGTGAAAATAATGTAACTCATCCAAAATCAAGTTTTCGTACTTAAATTCAAGTGTGTCTATCTCAACGTTAATCTACAACCTCCAGAAGCATTATTAAAATCTTCAAATATTGATTACAAGTCAGCTGCAGTGTACTCAATTTCAAACCATCTCACCATTACCTTCCATCTTATCGAGTATCTGTTTTCCATGATTCACATATCTACCCTCCCCCTCACGCTAGCTAACCTCCCTACTACTGAACGCTGCTGTGAGCCCGGAAGAGTGTCTTCCCACCCATCAATCACTTGCATCGAACGCTATTAGCGGACATGTAGGTATTCTTCCTCATCTCATCGCTACCAGCCATTTCCGTATACCGTATCCGGTGGGGTCTTGTGCAGAATTTATTGTTTTCTCCGGCTAAATCTCTTTATTCGACGCTAATAAATAACTTAAAAGTGAGCCCATCAGCGATTTCGTGCCAATTTTGTTTGAGCATATCCCCGATGAGTGGGAATACTTTTACCACATGTATTATGGCTCCATTTCACGCATCACGTTCGAAAAGCTTTGCCGCACTATTGGCCACAACACATGAGCACTTTTTCTCCGCCTGTCGTTTCAACCCGGAGCGAGCAGATCCGAAGGAATCGCATTCCTTCTCGCACGTGTGGTAGAACGAGAGCAAGCTAATCCGCAATGGCTTGTTGAAAAGTCAATCACGTGGAAGGTTATTTCGAATTTTTGCCCGTTTTTTTCTCGATCCTCTCACTGGCGTGGCATGGCGTCCCTTTGAGGAGGGAAATTTATTAGACTGGCAAGACCAGAACGGGGACTGCACTAGATGGAGATAGACGTTGATCGATCACGATTATTGCCGTTCACTCGGTGGATGCTTTGCCTTTCCTGCTCTTGTTCCGTTCTATCGTTTTTCATCGAACACAGCTTTTCGAGAAACCTTTCTGTGTCGAGCCCGAGAGGGAGAGAGAGAGAGCTATGACTCCTCCACTACTTTCCCCATCAGAAAAGTCTGCACACGACGAACATTTTGCCACACGTTAAGAGCCATTTTCTCGTCAGCAGCCCTCCTGACAGAGAAAGTGATGTGTGGGAAGACATACCTACTCTTGGCTTTTCTTTTATGTGAACCTTCGAGAGCAACGCGTGGCCGTATGTGGCTGTCTGACTGGTTGGTTTGGTTAGTCGGTTGACGCACAGAGTCATAAACAAGATTTACGTCTGATTGGAAGCTGTGTGCGATTATTTTTACTAGGCGAAAAGTGAGACTGAGCGGCATGCCCGGAGGAAGGGCAAAGTTTGCGAACGGAATTTCATCTCTTGAGTGAAAGGATTTACACGACTGTCGAGAAAATTAGTTTTTCGGGGTATAGCTGGAAGCTTCTTTGCTTCTGTTTGGTAAAAAGTAAATGTCACTAAGTAAACACTTCGTAGAAGGGAGTTTCCAAGCAAAAAAAAAAAATTCAATGTTCAGGTGATGCAATCACTAGATTAACTTTCAGTAGGGTAAAAATTAGTCTGGGGACGTGTAGAAAATGTTGTATGTATAAATTGAACATACTGCTCGCTCATAGTTTTGAACTTTTTGAACTTCTGGGTCTTATATCTCATCTTTTACTTTTCATTCATCATATGTTCGATTAGGGACTATAGCGAAGCAAACGCTGCATGGGTAATCTTCGAGAATTTAAAAATCCACGAGCATATTAAACCAGCTTTAAACTATATTCCATATTTATTATCAATAACCCAACAGTATGATTAGACAGACAGCTAGTGAACACAGAAAAGATTATTTTGTTGCCTACAATTTTGTTGAAGACTTCATATCAATCCAACTTTCTTGGGAGAAGTTATTGAACTTTTAATGAAGTGATATGTGAGTCAGTTTTGTATGAGGCCTGACAGCACATGGTGGTAAATCAGTAGTCGATTCCTCCGACTGCTGGTTAAGCTGAATAGTACGTTTGAACGAATTTTAGCACATGATATGAGACGTAACCATTGTCACCCAGAACTCTCCAGAGATGACTTGTTGAGCATGAACTTGTTAGTAAGAACCCAGAGAACAACTAAAGTGGGTTGGTTCTTAAAATTCCAAAAAATATGTCTTCTTGATAAAAGCTCGACTGTGTTGTAATACATTCTTGGATTTATTTCGTCTAAGCAGTCATTCGGTATTTTTGAACTACACCTAAAAGAAATCGTGTAAATTTACGTCTGCTGACCCTGACATATACGAGCATCAAAAATGACTTACTTTTAAGTTTGATTTTAATTTTACATGACGTTGAATTTCGTAAATCACGTAATTTTACTCCACATATAGCGTTTGTTCTGAATGGCAGGAAGTGTAATTTTATGTCATTGCGCATGTAATGTATATGTTTCATGTAAAATTACAAGGAGCACGGTTATATTGCGTCATTTCGTGAATTACAGTTTGTTACATTCTGTCATGCTTGAAATTGCGTCAACGATAAAATTCATATTTTTTTGGTGTGTAGGTTTTTATTTTTCCTACGTTTCGGCACTGTATAGCGCCATCTTCAGGGAATAAATAATTTAGCTCATTTACAATTTTTAAACCTTTCTTAATGCGAGCTAAATTATTTTTCCTCCGAAGATGGCGCTATACAATACGATACGACATACGTCTGTTATCTGTGGTGAAATCTAAAGGGCGAACATGAAATTATTGCGACACCGAAAATGTCATGCCAATTTTCTTATAATATTTAAAATCAAACTAAAATTTTAGGGTAGTTCTATACATATATTTACTTCAAAAATCAAAAGAAAAGTTAATCGATGGAGCCTTGAGTGTAAAATTGAACACATTTTCGCTTGATGCCCTCCATCAAAGTCTTTACAGTGTCATCCGGTACCAGTTTCTCAGTTTTTTTTTTCCATTTTCTTAACATGTCCTTCTCGTCTTTGACTGTCTTCTTGCTCTTCCGAAGCTCCCGCTTCTTCATTGCCCAGTACTGCTTCACCGGGCGCAGCTCAGGACAGTTTGGCGGATTCATGTCCTCCAGGATACTTTTAGAATAATGGCATGATGCCAAATCTGGCCAAAATAGCGGAGCTTCGTCGTGCTGCTGCAAGAACGGCAAAAGGCGCTTCTCGAGACACTCAAATTTGTAGATCTCGCCATTTACTGTGCCCTTTGTCACGAAAGGCTCACTCCTCAGTCCGCAGATGGCCTGCCAAATGAGATATTTGGAGGCGAACTTCGACATTTTCTTCTTCTTAAATTTGTCGTCCATATAGAACTTGCTCATGCCGGTGAAAAACTCCAACCCTGGAATTAGCTTAAAATCGGCTTTTATATACGTTTCGTCGTCCATCACACAGCAGCCATATTTTGTCAGCATCTTCTCGTAGAGCTTCCGTGCCCGAGTTGTAGCCGTCGATTGTTGCCGCTCATCGCGGTTTGAGAAGTTCTGTACCTTGTATGTATGTAGTCCAGCTCTCTTCTTTGCATTCTGGACGTAGCTCTGCGACATGCCGATCTTTTTAGCCAAATCACGGCTTGAGACGTCGGGATTTGCTTTAATCATCCGCTTCACCTTTCCCTCCGTCTTTTTGTTCTCCGGTCCCGGTTTTCTTCCAGCTCCTTTGCCGTGGTCCAACGTCAACCGCTCCTGGAACCACTTCAACACTCTGGAGGCGATTGAATGGTGAATGTTCAACATTTTTCCCAACTGCCAGTGTGACAGGTCAGGAAATTCCAGGTGTTTGGAAAGAATTTGTTATCTCGACTCGCGTTGGACCTCCATTTTCGTTGAATCGAAAAACACGACTTCGAGTTTGACAGCATGTAAACAATACACATCAATGAGAAAGTGTGCAAAATTTGGTTGATTTTTACCCAATGGTAAAAAAGTTATACCCTGTTGAATGTGTCGCAATAATTTCGTGTTCGCCCTTAATTCTGATTCACCACGTACCGATCGTTTAACATGGTCGATGGCAAGGGGACTCTTCCCATCAATCGCTCAATCAACGGATATGAACGTGGATGACTATCCATCCCCAGATAATGCTTCACTTCCTGATACAAATAGCCCCATGAGTTATCGCATAAAGCAGTACCAGAGACTAATTGAGACGGTGGACTCACGTGATTCCCATGGATCAAGAGGTACTAACTCATGTAGTACTAGAGGTCCCTCGAAATGCCAAACAGAAAACGCGTTGATAATCGAGGATGCTTTACTTTTGTTTGGTGTGTGCTATTTTTTCGTGACACGCACATGGATACCAGTTGTTTATTTGGGATAGCAGGAGAACATTTTTGTATTGTATACCTGATAGCAGCTACTATACAGACAGTTCCGATATCAAAAGTTCTGACAATGCAGTTGTGTGGTTCGAAATATCCATTAAATTGCCCATGGTAGCACGATTTCGGGATTACGATATCTACCTGATCGTTTCCAATCTTAAAATCTGTCTTTTAAAGCATTGAGGAATATTTCGTCGCAGATTGTTTGTAGAGAGCACATGACATTTTGTTGTAGCTACCCTATCACAGAGAAATGCCTCTGCGCCGTCGAGTCGGCTGCAACAAACGAAGTTGTGCATATCCTTACGAAGCGAATGCACCCCCATTGCATTATCAGGTCCAGAACGTAATGAAGTACACTCGCTAACGGATTCTATGTTGCTACGGAATCCATGGACACTAACAAACTCATCGTTTGAGTATTAATAATGGTCTATACTAACTGCGTCATTCTGTCTCAGGTCATAAAAATACATAACAATGGCAAACTACTAAGAACGAAGATGCTTAAAACTACCAATTTGCACTCTTGGCGTTCAAGTACAATTCCTTTTGCAAGATTGGTATGTCCTAAACTGCACTTCACGTATCTTCGGATCATTTCTCCAGTCGGTTTTTCGCTCTCGGTGAAAATTGCAATAAATGTATGTAATAACATGTTTCTTCGTGAGTTGGTAGTCTCGATTAGTTTCTGGCAGTACCCTCTCCAGTCAACTGGGCTCTGGGTAATCTGCTCTCGGGCAAATTAATGAGTATGTTAGATGTCGCGCGGAATTTGACTAAGCACTGTTTGGCTCTGGCAGCTAAAGTGGGAGTTATTGTGAATAGCCTCAAACAGGCAAAGAAGATTGCTTGCAGCAAGCGCTATACGTAGCAGTTTAGCTACGCTATTCGTAGCAGTTTAGAATATACATACCGGCAAATTCAAGAGAAATCGATGGGGTAGTCGCAGTGCTGGCTCTAATGTGCAAATACCTGTTGAAGTAGATGGTTGACTCCTTTAAGAAATCAACCACATACTTACCTCTTCCCCTTACCTCAACAGGTGAAGATTTTGGAATGTAAGAAAATGTGTGCAGCATGAACGGAGTAGAATAAGACCTCCTACTCTTCAACAGACTCGTTTCGGGTGATCTTCCCCGGATCTTCGCTTTCCAACTATGTCCTTCTCGACAAGGTTCGCCCAAAGACGATGCTTTAAATATAAAAAAAACAGAAAAAAACCGTAAATTTGATTGCACTGTTTATTTAGTTATTTGGCTGTTAGTTTTGGCAATCAGAAATATGGCGTAAACAGCGAATGGCTTGTATTTTTAATGAATGCTTGACAAATTTTATTTTTTTGACGTAGGACTACGTCTTTGATTTCAATATGGGGGTGCACTTTGTAAATTCTACAAAAATGGTATGTAACGAAAAGTGGCCCAATTTTAAACGCATATAGTTAATCCATCTCAAATTTCCAAATTTTTTGCACATATCGCCCCGAAATACTTCTAAGAATTGAATCCAAAAGCTAAACTCAAAGATTTTTGATGCCATGGCATTAAAAATTTAGATAATGTACAACCTAGTCAAAATATTGCGCATCTACACATAGAAGATAGCGCTTCCCAAGTCCGGCTCGACAGATTTGTGCTACGCTTCTATGAATGACGTCATCATCGACAAATTAAAGAACGGATGTGGCGGAACAAGGTCAGTTGCCTTTTGAACGGCAGGCAGAGAAGATCACTGAGCTGTGTGTTTTCACAACCAGTGTAGCTGAGTTAGAAGTCCATTACACTGGTTGTGGAGGTACGCTACCAAGTACCGTCCAAAACGCGACTGAACTTGTCCGTTCAAACACTATGCTTTTTTGTGTTGTGCTCGTTTCCAGCACACTTTTATGTACAATCTCGAACACAATTACTCGGCAAAGCAGTTCCGATATGCGGCAGTCACAACATCTCGAACCCGTAACATTCCCGGAGCACCTGACTTTACCCTCTGAGCACATTACTGCACATCGCTACTCTGAAACAGCCAAACCTTCGGCATCTGTACATGAGTGCTACGAAGTGACTGTACCCAAATACGCATGCGTGTGTCATACCTCTCATGGCAACATACAGCACTCATTCAGACACTGAACGGCTACAGCAGCGCTCGGCAGCTGAGCTCGCCGCTAGCTGTGACTGTGTTGTCTTAAGTGCCAGTCGAAATAAATGCTAGCAGTTCGCAAGCTCGCGATTAGATGTTCTTCCTGGCATCTTTCCCTTGCTGGTCACGAGTGAAAGATACCACGGAGGACTCTCCATCTTTGGTGGTAGCTTCTTCACTAGTGTTATTAGTTGTTAAGTTTGAAGTACTTGATGCAGCTTTTGCAGTTGTCATTATTGCTTGAACAGCGGCCACAAATTTAGCAACAGTTTGTGGTTCTTGTAAAGATGTTGGAGCTTGGATGTTGGCATTTCATTCTGCACGTAAGCTTTCCTCATCAGTTACTGGGCAAGGTTGTCCGTAGTGTGCTGTTTGTTCACAGATCTGGTACGTATTAGTTTGTCATTGATATGTACAAAGAGTTCGTTGTGTAATGGTATCTCCCTCTTCTGTTCTATAGTGCAAAGAAAGGTAGGAGGGAATGGACTAGTCTACCCGCATTCTCACCAAAAAGACACCATTTGAAGTACCTGAGAAGTAGTTTCTCCATGTGTTCTCCGCAATGGATTCCACTGATCCGAAATACGACATGAATCTTTCAATTGCAACTTTGCAAGTATGTTGAGCCAAATCATGCAATTTTACTTCAATATTTCCATTGTCCATAAAGATAGGGATCTTGATCATAGCGTTGTCACAAATAAGCAGATATTTTAAGTTGTTCTACGAAATTAAACATTTCACCTGGGCGAATTTGTTGAAAGCATCGCATGCCTGACGTGCTCAAGCTTTATGAAGGAGACTTCCGAAAATGGAAGCTACATTTTCATCTTCAGCAGATGAGACTCAGTCATCTTCATAGATCACAACGCAAGAATAAAAATAACGGTATCCTTTGTTCTTCAGACAATACTTACAAGTAACTGTTTTTTCGTTCGCTTTGCACTTGCTCGAACAGAAGTAGAAGCACATTGAGTATCGTGACCGATATATTTGATGGTTGAAAATAGACGTTCGGTATGTTCTTGTGTTAATTTGCGGATTTTTACCGCTTCAGATGAACTTTTTGTGACTTTCTTGTTAAAACACGATGTAGCAACAATTCCAGAGGCCCGTTATCGGCGTTAGCTCTTTTAAGAAGCGAAAGTTAGTTCATTAATGCAATTTCGGGTTTGGCGACACTAACTGCATTCGCTCAAAATTTTTAAAGAATTCGAGAAGGTCCACTAATATTCTAGAGTGCTTATTCAGTCGAAGAAAGTAATCGAATTAAAATATTTTGTAAATGTTTTTGAGTGTAAAGGAAATTTGATTTTGTCTCACCGTTATAACAAGGAAGAACTGGTCTTTCTTATGATATACTGCATTCAATTGGAAACTACCGAAAAATAATCTATTTTAATTTCAAGTGAACTTGAAAATTTTCATTCTTATATTTAACTAGCTAATACCCATCGCGCGTTGGTGCGAAACTCTGCGAAATAGGAGGAAAACACAATTTGTTCCAAAGCGCCATCTGGCGGGCAGATAATCTCCAACTAATAGCACACAAACACGCCCCATACCAAATACCTACTGTGTGCAAATTTTTACGGAAATCGGTTAAGCCGTTTGGGAGTTTATAAATCATATACATACAAACTTTGACTTTTATATATATATAGATATGCGTGTGCCTATGATGCTCCCCCACCCCGAACCAAAACATATGCGATGGAAGGAACAAATTTATTGATCTTGACTGATTTCATTCAATATTACAATAATAATTGTCTGATCAGCACATTGAGAATTTATTGTTTTAGCCCTAGAACGGTTTTGTGCGGTACATCTGTACCCCAGAGCTATTTGCAATTCCTGCTACTCCGTTAAGGTTTATTTTGACTGCAAGCAGACTTTACTATAAATCAATTTGATTATTATACTTCCATTAAAGCAGGTGCAACCTATTTGATTCACTTAACCAACCTAACAGTGCCCGCTTAAAGTTTGTCTGGGGTACAATTATACCCCACAAAGCTGTTAATGTTAGTGTTTTGTCATGTGTACATAATCCGGAAAATTTATATCTTTTTTAAAAGCAAAATAACGATACATAGTAAGCGAAAAACTTGTGCAAAACTGTATAAGCTTCAACATTGCTGAACAATATAATCTGTTATTCGATATCATAAAGCTACTATAACAATGTAACTAGAAATTGCGCTTAAATCGTTATAGTACTTTTTGTTTTTGTAGATGAAAAAGACTAAACACATTCGTGAATATGGTTTGTATATAAAATGTACCATGCACTACACGATTCGTCGTCTTCTGTAGGTCAGGCTTTGGAACATACTTACTTTATACACACGTACAATGCACTCCCTTCGACACCTTTACTGTACTGTCTCTCCCTTCGACATTTTTACTGCACTGTCTCCATTACTGTATATTGCAGTATTGTTTCTGTTTGAAAGCATCAGAATAAATACACTTTTTGACCGGTTTTTGAATGATTTACTACTTGTTCAAAAGGCACTTTAACAATCTTCACAAAGCCGTATAGATGGTCGAAATCGGTTAGAAACTATCGGAGTTATAGAAATATTGAGGAAAACAGGGGATTTAGACGTATTTTAAAGACTTGTTTCATAAAAAATTAAATATTACATGATAAAATAGACAATATATATTTTTGAATCTTTGAAATTAGGCGTATTAGAGCGATTTCAGTTCTGGGGTCCGAATGTACCCCTACAAAACCGTCTACGTATAAAAAAGTCACGAAACCGTTGTAGGGTTAAGTATTACGAGGCCATCTGTTAAATTGTGGGGAGGGATCCCGGTCTGTGACTGATCTATTGGTCGCAATCCTATAGTTGTCTAGTCACATCAATATCAAATACCTGTATGAAACTCATTCCGGAGTACTGAAACTAATCGTTATCCTTAGATTTCCAATCATGTTGAGCTGGCTTTTGAAGGGATGTGGCGAAATATAGCTTAGGGTTAACTTTTCAAATAGGAAACGAAGAATAGGTTGAATGTCTATGAAGCATAGAACTGCTCACCGAAAAATTGCACAACTTTCAACATACGCTGAACATGTTTTTGTTTTGGGAATACGTAGTTCAAATGAAAACTTAATATGATTAATAACGAAAACAACTTTTTCCGAAAGTAGGAAAAAATTATATTTTATTATTTTTATTTTCTCCTTTTTTATTTCGACTATATGTTGCCTGGAAAAAAATTATTATATTATATTATATTATATTTTAAAAATGTACCACTAAATACATTTTTTTTGTTAGGGGAAACTTTGCCACTGCGACCACTATTGAGGTTATCTTTTGTGACTGCCCCTGTTTGCTTTACATGTTACAGATTGCCCGAATCCAATGTAGTTGGAAGTGAGTTGTTTGTTTGTCCACATATGTCCTCCCAGCCGGGTAGTACATTATTAATGTAGCTAAGGATCCGTTTGGGACAGGTATGTCATACCTCGTGAGGCGTCAGTTGCCTTCCGAAGTATCGCTCCCTTCGCAGAAACAGTACTGCAAAATGGCAGAGAATATGTTTCGAGCTCTCGGGCTCATAGTTACAGAATCACAATTGTCATCTTGTATTTTGCCATTTTTTTCCAGATGATACTTAGCAGGACAATGTCCCGTAAATGAACCTGTGATTAAACGTAAATCTTTTCGTTTTAGATCCATTAGTTTTTTTTGCTCTCGTTGTATCTGGATGTATGAATTTCTTAGCTTGTCGAGCGCCTTCTACGTTATGCCAGTCGTTCAGTAGTTGGTCTCTAGCCTAAGCCAAAACGTTCTAGTTTGATTGCACCTAGAAATGGTTCTTGCTTAACAAACATGTTTGATGAACCACGTCTGGCTAATTCGTCGGACACTTTGTTACCATCGAGTCCTTAGTGGCCAGTTACCCAGAATATCATTACTTTTTTCCGAGTTGCCAGTTGTTGTAAAGATGGGAACACTCCAAACCAGTTTAAACTCACATTTCGACGACCTTAATACCAACAGTGCTGCTTGACTGTCCGAGAAGATTGCGATTTTTGCATGTCTGTAGTTTCCTTTCCTACAGACATCCAAGCAGGTGTATATTGCATATACCTCTGTCTGGAAAACTGTAGGCCACTTTCCCATTGATATAGCTTCTTTAATTCTCCCGACTCCCGAGCCAGTCAGCTCACCCATTTTAGAACCATCCGTATAGAATGATATTGTACGTTGTGGTAGTATGGGACCCCCTACATCCCATATTTGACGGTCAACTATGTGGACCTCATATGCGATATCAAAGTTCGGTTTAGCCTCCATTTTATTTTGAACTGTAGTCAAGACATAGTCAATCAAATAACACTAGTTTACAAAATAAAAATAAAAAGCTGAACTTCAATATTCTAACCCCATTTCTGATGTAAAATGGCGTGCTGAATCCGAAAATGAAGCCCAACAATTTAAAGTAGAACAGTTTTCGAGTTACAGTGAAAAAATGACTTTTACCTATATAATTAAAAGTACGTTCAGTAAAATCCTAATATCTTTGGTTAAAGTGCATCGATACGAAATATTATTATGTTGAATTAAAGGTAATTGAATGCACTTTCGATCGTTAGAGCATTTTGTTTTAAAGCGACTACTGGGTCTGACGTCATTTACGAATCTATTGAACTTTTTCTTAATTTTTCGTCATTTTTTGAAGAAAAATGAGCGTGTGGTCAATATTTTCGGTAAGATAAAGCAATCCTAAAAATTATACTTTTATGGGGAATTAAAGCCCGCTAATAACCAATGAAAATAAGCACATGTTAGTTTGAATCCGATGAAAATTGCGAAAGTTATTCAATTTTTTGTAAAATGGCAATTTTTGTGTTTCTCTGGGTCAACTTATTGAACCGTCTCGATTCCAATTTTTTCTAGGGCTTGTTTAATAATATATAAGGAACTCTCTTTCAGAATTATGTTAAGCAAGTAAATGGAATTTACTTGAAAAATTTTGAAAGAGTTTTATGTGGGGTAATATTCGAACTCGTTTATCCAAATGATTAAAGACTTCTGATAACAATAATTTCAGGCTCAATGAAATTATAAGTCATCGAATGATTGGTAAGCAATACTGCGTGTAATATTTACAAGTGTATTACATAAAATAAGACTCTTATGACACAAAATTCGTTGTAAACTAATCCCGCACACGTTAGAAAATTCGTATTTTGAAACGCTACCTGCTCAATTGGGTTTTGTACAATGTTAATACAAACTATACGAATTCGTAGAAATATGTGATACTACATACGTCAAGTATTATAAAATTAATAATTTGTAGAACTTTTAATTTGTGTTCCTTCGTAGAACATCTAGCAGTTCGTGTTTTGAAATTATGTAGGACATCGAACAAGACTGAGCCTGAAATTATTGTTATCAGAAGTCTTTAATCATTTGGATAAACGAGTTCGAATATTACCCCACATAAAACTCTTTCAAAAATTTTCAAGTAAATTCCATTTACTTGCTTAACATAATTCTGAAAGAGAGTTCCTTATATATTATTAAACAAGCCCTAGAAAAAATTGGAATCGAGACGGTTCAATAAGTTGACCCAGAGAAACACAAAAATTGCCATTTTACAAAAAATTGAATAACTTTCGCACTTTTCATCGGATTTAAACTAACAAGTGCTTATTTTCATTGGTTATTAGCATGGCTTTAATTTCTCATAAAAATGCAATTTTTAGGATTACTTTATCTTGCCGAAAACATTGACCACACACTCATTTTTCTTAAAAAACGACGAAAAATTAAGAAAAAGTTCAATAGATTCGTAAATAACGTCAGAACCAGTAGTCGCACTAAAACAAAATGTTCTAACGATCGAAAGTGCATTCAGTTACCTTTAATTCAGCAAAATAATATTTCATATCGATGTACTACAACCGAAGATATTTGGATTTTACTAAACGTACTTTTAATTTTAAAGGTAAAATTCACTTTTTTAACTGCAACCCCAAAACTGTAAAATTTTTGGACCTCATTTTCGGCTTCAGCACACGATTTTACATTCAAAATAACAACTAGCTTATTTAGTTCAGAAATTCTGTAAACTAGTGTAATCATATATCAAAAAAATATCAGTTTTCGGGATATGTAACTATCAAAATACTTAATGGCCGTTTTCAAAAAAAACTCATGACACAGAGTTCTTTGCGATTATATATGATAACAATACTTCCCCTACGCCATAAAACAGTCTCTACTAGTGGTAATTTTCCTGGGGTTTGAGTTCACGCTTACAAACAGAGCCGTTTACAATGACAATCACATTTTGATTTCTAAAATGGTCAACGTCTGTGGAATGTAATTTGTCCCTTAAGCAGCGCGGGGACAAAATTAGGCGATTTCTTAAGGAACGCTCGAATCGCTCTTATTCAGAAGTATTAAAGAATGCTTGGCCACCTATCCTTTCTAAAAACTCCTCTTTTGGCTCGTGATGAGCAAGAATCTGATGATCCGCATTTTTCGGTTTTTTGGTCAAGTACAACATAAATAGCACCTTAAACAATATTGATGTTGCATAAAATCATAAAAACCTATGGAGACGTACTTCAGCCAAACGGCAAGGGCAAATTTTTGATTATGTTCCTTCTAATTTCCAAAAAAACAGTAGTAGATCCAGCGCCTCCCGTTCGGACCCACTCCGATTTTTAATTGCTGAGAAATTTTAAAGTAGTTTCAAGTTTATATTCGATTCAAACTCAAATTCCAAATTAAAATCGTTCCAAACCAAATTTGATCAACAAAGCTTATATTTATTAAATAAGGGTATTACGTGTTACGAATTGTACTTTTCATTATAAATTATAAATTTCAGACCCCACCAGAAAAATTATTCTGGACCCACCCCTGCAAAAAACTATATGCGGTCTCAATACACTCAAGTTTTTTTAAGTTGAGCAATATTTTGAGTTCTTTAAACTCCTATGGCAAAATAATCTTGTATCCCTTTTAGCTCTGAAAATCATAGTTTAATTTTAACGAGTTATCTATTTTCGTCTATTTGGAATAACATCGAACATCCACAAAGCCAATATTTCTTGTCAGAAAACAATGCTACTAAAGATTCTAGAGCAACATCTAAAAGATATTCTTTACGAGATGTGCGACGGCGGAGTAATAAATAGTAATTTAATGATATAACATGTTTACGATAAAGATAAATTTAATTACCTGAGATCTATTACACAAAACCTTCTGGTGGTGATTCAAGCCGCCAAAAATGTTCATATAGTTAATATAAGCATGTGGTTATTTTAAATTACATGTTCCAAACATCGATATCAAATTCAAGTACAATATCATTCTTCCATTTTTCCAAGAGATCTCACGACGAAACAATAATATGTTTTATGCTTTAAAACTATTAACACTACACAGGAATTACTATACGAAGCCAAAGCACATTCAAGACAGGCGAAAATACGCAAAGATCCTAAGCAACAAGCGTATGAAATTGTGATCCACTTTTTAAGTTAGAAAATGGTATAGTATGCGCCATAACTTAAAAAAACCCTATCAAAACCTGATTGCGTGCATGGCTTCCAAAAACCCGAGATATACTCAGTATGCTCATGCGGGGATCTAAATTCGATTCATTCCATTCACATCATTTTTCATACGTTTCTCCGCAAAAGCGTGGATGAATCTGAAATTGATATCATACTCGTATCCACATGAACAACAACAAACCATCCCACAATATTTACGAACCATGGATGAAGCCAGCTCGTTTTTCACACATGGTCAGTTGTTTTTCTATCCACTGAGTTAAGCCCACCTAATGATCACTTTCCAGCAGATTTATCTCTACAGAGCTACGTCAATTCCTCTTATGCTACAAACGAAACCACCCCCTCAATCTAATAATACTTGATTTAAAGTCTATTCCGGCAAATAGATTTTCTTGTTACACCGTTACAGGTATGTGCTCGTGTTTATTTACCACCACACGGAGCAGAGCTCAAGGAATTCGCCCTGCAGGAGGAATGCCCACATTGATATTCAAATTGCACCCTGTTGTATCGTGCACCCAGATAGTTTGCCACCCACGAATGGTACTTGTAGGTGGCACGTGGAACTGTGCAAAACTGGCGATCGGTCAGGAAATGCATACGCTTTGTTCGTGGCGTTAGAACTCAGCATCATCACCAGGGGAAGTGTGAAAAAGGGACGCAAATTTATTGGACAAAAAGGTCCTGTGGAAAGTTGGAACGTATAAAAAAACGCTTTTAATCCACCTAACAGTGTGATGAGACATTTCTTATAACTCTTATCACTCTCTTCGGATGTTTGAGAACATTTAGAACTTGATGTTTCGCGATGTTTTTGATAACACATACTACATGGGATAGTGGCAGGACTCAGAGAATCGCTCAAATCAGCATAGGACAACATCAGTGCTAGAAATCTCAAACCAAATCAATGGGAAAGCGAAAAAATGGCCCATGGACAAGAATTATCGTTAATGCTCTGTTAATAAAATATCTAAATTGTGGTGGGAAAACTGAATTTTCCTAAAGGGGTTATTTATTTATCATTCGCATGTATGAAAAAAGCCTTATGTTTACATTTGTGAGTATCGCCCTTTTCACAAAAAAGCGTTGAAATGAAATCGCAGCTCCTGATGTCACGCTATCTCTGAAGTGCATGCGTGCATAGTTCCAAATTTTACTTCGACATCGACTTTTTCTAAAGGTGACTTCCCAGTAGTATCCTTGATTTGAATTATTATCGCTAATCCTAATGCCAAAGAACAAATAAAAACCTCTCGAAAACGAACCGTTTGGGGAAATCATCATCATTACTGGAATTTTCATTTTCACGAAACTTTTCGATAGCCTTCCGTCACTTGCGTTAATGCACTGGGTGCACAGTGCTCCGAAAATCTAGCGAAATCGTTTTAGGGCACCAGCGGGTCTAATTCAGAGCTATCTGCGCGGCGAGTTAAATCTGTAAAGAACACTAAAAAATATTTTCTATTCCATAATTTTCATTTCAGCAATTCGAGAGATCGTGCTCACCGCAAGCCATGAAAAATAGACTACGTTGTGAAGCGACGGTCACTATTTATTAAAAAATCACGGTTAAATAAAAAATTAAACTATTAAAAAATTTCAAATAGTTTATAATTTTCACAAACTTATTAGGAAAAATTGTTTAATAAGCTTTCGTAATATTGTGTAGGAAAAAAGCTGAAAATTTCAGTATTTTCTCTATCTGCAACGAAACGGTATACGAATTGGAATAGGTTCGCCAAATTTTGGAAGAAGTCTATAAAATAACCCCTTGAAAGCTACCTAAAAATTGTTGTAGTTCGATGCAATAAAAAAAAACATATTTGGCAATTCATATTTGGCTGATAAAATTGGGGTGTCAATGTATTATAATAGATATTCAGCGTTCGAAGAAGTTTCTGTGAACGAGTGTAGAACGACTTTGTTTCTACTTACTTGAAGTCAGCGGCGTAGCCAGAAATTCGGTTTGGTGGGGGTTTGGTGAAAATCGATCTTACTGTCCAAACGGCATAATTCCGAAACCATAATTTTTGAAGTTTTAAAATTATGCAGAATTATTTTCCAGAAAATAGTAACAAGGTTCGTATCTTTAGCGAATTTGTTGAGACTTTATTGTAGTCATGAATATTAACCTGAGAAAATTCACCATAAATACTTCTTGGACGATATACCGTCAAAATTATTTTATCAAATGATGCGCTGTTTAACGTTTGTAAAACTCATCGAAGATACTAAACCTCCGAAATTGGCGGTTTCAAAATGATGTTATCTTGACCTTAAATTACTGTTTTTAAACATTTGACCTATACATACAATTGGTCATACAACAAAAATCAAATGCTCATCAAAATCGATCAGAACCTGCTAGAGTCGAATGTAAATCGTAATTTTTCATAAATTTCTCTCTACATTCGGAAAGTGTTATCCTCGTTATTAATCATATTACGTTTTCGTCTCAACTCGACACATTCCCAAAATAAAAACCTGTTTTAATCCATCTAGTGGTGCAATTGTGCTTGTCTTATTTGTCCAGACTACGATTCCATGGCTGGTTATGTTCAATACAATGGTGGAAATGAATATTACATGTTCAGTACGATTTGCACATACATACAATGGATCGACAGCCACGATCTTGAGATACTATGTGATACTGAAACATCGCTTGAAACCAGCGGCGACTCATGGAGAAAGATCCGGGAGGTCCAGGTCCTGCCGAAAATTTTCAACTTGTTAAGAAATTTTAAATTAGTTTTAATTTTAAAGTAGCAACCCCTCACTGCATACTCTCTCTGGGCCGGTATGATTAACGATTTTTAGAGTGATTGCATAACCTTTCTATATGAGAAAGGCAAAAATGTACCAAAGTCCAAAGAAGTCAATTTTTGTCAAACATCTCAATGTTTCATGCATTTTAAAGTCATTTGGCATCGAAAATACAAATTTGATTTTGAAAATTTTTCATTTCAGTTTATATGGGAATTTGCTGTGTGATTGCACTCTTCAACTCGTAACTCCGGAACCGGAAGTCCAATCAATAAAAAATTCAATAGCAGCCGATGGGAAGGTTGTACCTTTCATTTGAGACTAACTTTGTGCAAATCGGTCCAGCCATCTCTGAGAAACAGAGGTCACATTTTTTTCCACATACACACATACACACACAGACATTTTCCGATCTCGACGAACTCAGTCGATTGGCATATGACACTCGGCTCTCCGGGTCGGGATTAGATTGACGAATTTTAGAGTGAATGAGAAAGGCAAAAACATTTTTAGCAAATGTTGAAAGTTATGCATTTTTTTTTGGTGAGCAGTTCTATGTTTCATAGACATTAAATCAATTTTAACTTCGCTTCCTATTAAATAAAGACCCTTATTATAGTACATCTCTACAAAAGCGAGTTCAATTTGAAAAGAAATCTGAGGATTATGATTGATTACAGAACTCTGGAATTTTCTAATGGAATGTTTTCAGGCAGGAATTTGATATTGATGCAATTAGACAACTGTGAAATCAAGACCAATAGATCAGTTACATATCAGGACCCCATTCCGACAATTTATCAAAAGTCCTAATTATGTTAACAACAACAGGTTATAAATCTACGGATCAGATAATTGTTATTGTAATATTGAATTAAATCAGTCTGCATCAATAAATTTTCAACTTCAATCCAATATTTTTTTGGGTGTTGTGTGGTGGGGGGGGGGGGGGGGTGTTGTATGGTGTTAAACCCCAAAACCTTCTCTTGGCTACGCCGTTGCTTGGAGTTATTTTTTTCGCTTTTCATTTTCCGATATGTTTCAGATCGATCCGATGGTTATAAGTTAGAAAAATTGCAGTCAGAAGGTTCGCACAAATGAACATTTTTGTACTGATAAGTTATCAAGTTCCTTCCAGACAAC
Source organism: Topomyia yanbarensis (assembly GCF_030247195.1). Lineage (NCBI taxonomy): Eukaryota > Metazoa > Arthropoda > Insecta > Diptera > Culicidae > Topomyia > Topomyia yanbarensis. The sequence goes on along the minus strand of NW_026683836.1, from coordinate 77,382 downwards.
TTGGAAGTGTTCGGTGATTATTTCTAGCGGTTGTAGATAGTAAATTGAAATACAAAATTCGATTTATCGAAATAATGTTTAGCTTATTTCAATGGATTATTACTATATTGAACAATAAATGGGCGACAAAGAGTAATCAACAAACAACAAGCCATAACTTTTAAAGTATTCAAAATAGATATTTAAAGTCTTTAGTAAAGTTATTCGCAAAAGTAAGAGCTACAAATTTGCTGAAGACATCATTTCGATATAATCACTTCCAAGAAAATTTGTGCAAATATCTCACTCATAGGGGGATTAATCAGCAAAAGCACAATTCCAAAAGAAAGGGCATATTACCTCCATTAAATTCTCTGAAGATACTATTGACCTAAAATAAGCCGTTTTGGCGTTAATAATAGATTATATGTTTTTGGTCATATTTCTGGCAATGGGAAATGATAAAAATCTTTCGTCCGAATTTAATGTTAAATATCTCTTTTGATAATAGTCCGATTTCTACAATCTATAGCTTATTCGAAAGGTATTCGTTAAATCTGCCTTAAAATATATAAATTGTTAATCTATATTGTCAATTTCGGCAGATAATTTAAAAAAACTGCAAAAAACGCCATTTTTTACGCATTCAAGCATTCATATCTTGGAAACTAACCATCAGAATCAAAAACAAATTAATAGCGTTCATACTGTTTTTTAGTTCTTTCATTTAAAATTGGTTTGGATAAGATCGGTTCAGCCATTGCTGAGAAACACGAATGAGAATTTGTCCGTTACATACACACACACACAGACACACACACACACAGACATTGTCCCAAATCGTCGAGCTGAGTCGATTGGTATATAAGACTCGGCCCTCCGGGCCTCGGAAAAAATCTTGAAAGTTTGAGCGAATTCTATACATTTCTTTTATAAGAAATGTAAAAGGTTGAGTTATGCTAAAATACTTTGCATTCATATCCCTTATTGTCGGACACCGGGATCATTGCTGCTGGTGGGAAAGAAAAAAGCACAGCAGACAGCATGGTTCAGTGTCCGAAGAACCATTCCGAGGAAATGTCACCAATTTCCGTCACATTGCTCCGTTTGTGACCGCATCGTCGTCATTGTCCGTATTCGCAATCGTACTTATTATTTCTTCCGGATTGCGAAGCCTCCTACCCCAATCAACTGCACGCCAGCGTCCCGAAAGGTCAGGTGCGAAAGTTTATGCGGAAATGTGTGCCGATGGCTTGGGCGTCGCGAAACCGAAGCTCTCTTGCTATCTGTGTGTAACGGGAAACGGAAAAAGGAAGTGAAACTGCGCCGTCTTGGGAATTGCTGGTAGAAATCTATGCAAATTTATTCATGGAACCAAGTCATAACTTATTCTTCGTTTACTGCCGAGTGCTGAGCGATGCTCAGGAAAACGGCGAGATAAAAATTAGACAAGTGGTAGCGGTGTGGTGTGGAAATGTGTCGAGTGCCATTGAAGCGAGGTGAGAAAAATGCTGTGCTAAGAAGGATGGTCGGGAAATTTAATAAGCTCAACCCAGAAGGAGCGTCTTCGTGAGAAGGGTGCAGAACTGGGTCCGCATTAGTTATAGTGTGGATGTGCGGTATGCAATCTAGTATTAAATATTTCTTTCACAAAGAAAAGGTATTTGATTGTGTGTGTGTGTGTCTCGAACGAACTGATTTTCATATCCGGACACAGTTCCGGACTCTTTACGGTATTTCATTACGTCATTCAACATCGGCTGTATCTTGTTATAAGGTCTCTCGGGATCAACCCATGTCAGCAGCCCCCTTCGCTTTACAAGTGAAATGATGAAACTAATAATGGAATCAGTCAATTAAAACGGTCGCCTTGGTAAATGATGTGCTGTATTCGATTCTAGTTGAAGCAAAGTTTTTCGTGTTTCTTAGGCCCAATAGTTTCAAGGAAAAATAATTTTGGAAATGGGGTGAGAGAAAAGTTGGGCGTTAATGGTTGGTACGTGAGGTCCCCAAAGTATATTCTATAATAGATTTAAAATTTATTTAATTATCAAATTATGGCAATTTAAATAAACATGGTGCGGCATAATATATTATGTAAGATAAGTTCTCCATACAAAATTCAGCATTTTGCACACATACTGTTGTCAATATACGAAAAAATAAGTACCATGAAGTCAAACCCCGTCTTAAGATTTTCTCATTCATTTCAAAATATTTATTACGAAGATAACAAAGCTTTTAGTCCAGCAGCTTAGTCACAAATGTTTTATCATCCTAAATTTCTGTATTCGGGCTGCTGTGCAATGGCAGCTCAAATATTTGCACAGATGAGTTGACTAGTAAATGCATACCTATCTTGTTTTTTTCTATTTTAAAAGGATTCAAAGATCGCTGTTCCGTAACAACATATATTCAGTACGTTGAAGTACATAGGAAATTGTGCTAATTAGGAAACACTACCGCATGTTTCACTTTCTGTTTACAACCCTTGAGATCATAAATTACTATCAGCCCCTCATTCAACTTTCCTTTCGAAAACGTATCTCATGTGGTCGGGGAAAGTTACCTATGTACTTTGTGTAAAAAACGCAACAGACACCTCCACACGGTATAACCAACAGCAGGCACGATGCACTCTCGGTAAAAATTAATGCTACTACAACCACGTTTGTTCCGCGCTAGTTTTGCTCGCGACGGAATCACCTTACAGACAGTTATTGAATATCCTCGCAAACAGTTTCCAAACGGGAATTCAACAACCTGGGACCACAATGAACAGACCACAGCCAGTGGAGTCGATAGAACCAATGAATGGAGTAAGCTTTTATGTGTCTCGAGAAACCGCGCCCTATTCAAGCCAAACCAAGCCACTCCTGAACTAAGCTGGAACTCTTAATTGTGTTAATTTAAACTTGCTCGGCAGGCTGGCGGGAGAAACGAAAATTTTCGACCAGTGATTCCGATGCTGATGAAGCCGGTCCGAAATTAACTGCAACCAATTGAACGGATCACCCAGGGCCACAAAATCCAACAGCAATTTAGTTAATTATGCTCCCGGAAAGTTCCCGTCTATCACTTCGTCCCAGCAGCGCCACCGGATACCGTTCGTGCAGGTATGCAATTGGTGATGCAACATTGCTGCACTGCTGAACGTCGCTTGATAGTAATTACGTGGGACTGCGAGTAAGTGGTTTCCATTGCTTCGGGCATGAATCTCGACTATCGCAACCGAACCGACAGGACCGTACGTCGTCACTATAGTTGTATTCTAATCGATATCTCTCTGTTTGGTCCGGGTAAACGAAAAATAGTGCTGGAGCGCAATACGAAGTACAAACCGTGTCAGTTTTAAGTTTTAAATTGATGAGCTTCATCGTAAAAATCTGAAGGTAGTGTGTTGCGAAGAATTGGTAGATAATACAGTGGAAACATAAGCTGGCCTTGCTTCGACAGCAGTTAAAATTACTCGATCAGTTATGAATCTATGTTACCTTAAATCGAGCCTGGAATATGTTCAATCTGCACGGAAAAAATTGACTTATAAATTAACAACAAAAAATCACGAATGCGTGATATGAGCGCTTGAGAAAAGTTGTGACCAAACTCCCAAAATCATTAATAATAAACCCCGTATTAAGGAAAACATTTGAATTTGTGTGATTAATTCGGCGTTACACTATTTTTTTTTTAAATTATATCGACTAAAAGAGCCAAGAACTAAGCAATGCTAATCACGAGGATCGTGAATTCTCTTCGTATTATTGTGATATTTTATTCATCAATTCGCTCTCGAAGTTAAAACCTCTATGATCGATGACCCCAAGGCAGTGAATTGCAGCATTTTATTTATTTGTTTTTTTTTGTTTAATACATCAACAGGCATATTAAAGTCCCAATGATGTTGGCCTAAATACTAATCTTATTTCTAATAATCAAGTCGCACATAAAAACAATAATAATACATTATTTACAAACAAAGAATAAAAAGGTCAAGTGTTGTTAACGAAATGATTAAACAATCTGGAGAAACGTATACGCAGAGTATGTCGAGAAACGTTGAAATCAAATGCCGAAGCTACCTGGTTGAAAATTCGTTGCAGACCAGTGATGGCTCCATACATACTATAATTTGTGCGTCGGAATGGCAACCGAAACATATTGTTGTTACATAGTGCTCGAGGTGCGACGTTTATGTTGATTTGTTCCAAAATAGCTGGGGCATCTATACGGCCTTGCAGAGTGTCAGCGATGAACAAAGCTCTTGCGGTATTCCTTCGAACATGTAGGGGCTCTAGTTGAATCAGCTGACATCGGTTTTCATAGCTAGGTAGTCGGACAGGATCTCTCCACGGCAATCTAAGGAGCGCGAAGCGTAAAAAGCGTCGCTGCACACTTTCAACTCTTTCAACGCCATTATTATAGTTTGGGCTTAACACTTCAGGGCAATATTCTAGAATTGATCGGGATAAAAAGCAGTACAGCGATTTGAGACAATAAACATCCGTAAAATTTTTGGCTATCCTGAATATGCATCCCAATGCTCGAGACGCTTTACCAACTGCATAGGATACGTGTTGCTTAAACGTAAGTTGAGAATCCAGTATCACTCACAGATCCTTCACGTGACTGACACGTTCGATTTCTGTCGCTAGTAGACGGTAGTTAAAATAAATCGAATCCTTCTTCCGTGAAAAAGATATTACCGAGCACTTCTTCGGGTTTACATACATGCAGTTCGTATTGCACCAATCAGCAAAGACTAGAAGCTGCTGTTGGAGAACTCTGCAATCTTCAATTGAACGAATTAGGCAAAAAATCTTGAGGTCATCTGCGAAGGATAAACGTGGAGTCTTCAAAATTAGATGTACATCATTGAAGTATATCAGAAACATCAACAGTCCCAAGTGGCTTCCTTGAGGTATTCCAGATGTAGAAGAGAATGGAAGGGGTCTGGCATTCTCCTATGACAACCGCTATCTCTCGGTCAGTGAGGTAGGATCGAAACCATTGCAAAATACTACCATTAATTCCAAATCTCTCCATTTTTGCTATTGCGATATCGTGGTTTATATTGTCAAAAGCGGCAGATAAGTCGGTGTTAACAACGTTGGTTTGAGCGCGATGTTCCATACTCTCTATTATGAAGGATGTTAAACATAATGGGTTAGACGCAGTTGACCGTCCAGACGTGAAGCCGTGTTGATCGTCACTTAGATACTGCTTACAGCGAGCCTGAAAAGGTACCATAATCACAAGCTCGAACAACTTCGAGACAGCACTCAATGAATTTATTCCACGGTAGTTATTGACGTCTCGCTTATTTCCCTTTTTATGTACTGGGAACACGTTCGCTGATTTCCAGCAAGATGGAAAAATACCTCTGTCAATAGATGTTCGAAAGATGTGAAGAAGCGGATTAACCAAAACTTCAATGTGCCTTATCAGAAAAGCGGAGGGGAACGCGTCGGGTCCCGGATTGAAGGATGACTTAAGTCGAGAGGAAGCTCTGGTAATCATCGTTGCATTGACATCGATAGCACTCAGAGTTTGACCCACAAGTGGAGCTCTGCTTTCTAGCAGAAGAGCTAGCCACTGGACGTGTTTTATTCCCACTTCTACTAGAAAAAAAAAATAATTCAAAATCAGTACATTCCACTACCCCGGTGCTTTTCAATGGAAAAAGACATAGGACTTTGCATAAGGGCGATCGGCTGTACCCGGCCGACACAAAGTGTGTCACAATTAGTGGCGGATCCTGGGAGGATCTTGAGGGTTCGCACCCCCTCCGATTTTTTTCTTTGTCGAGAAAGTTTAAATCGTTTTCAATTTTATATTAGTTTCAAACTTTATTTATTTTGATAATTCCAAGCAAAATATGACCAACGAAACTGATACTCTTTAAATAAGGTTATTACATATTACGAATTGCACAATGTTCATTTTAAAATCGAAACTTTAGCCCCCCCCATTATTTTCTGGATCCGCCACTGGCCACAATGACAAACTGCTTCGCCCCGGAGTGGAGTCGCCGTTAATTACAAACCATCGAAAGCAATTGCTGCACTGTTTTCGTCATGGCCGACGTAAACAAGCAAATAGAGCTGTCAAATGTGTGGCATTGAAAATGCTTTACAGGACTATATGGGGCTTAAAATTAACATTTGAAATTCGATCCACGTCCCAAAAACGTCCACGTCCTAATTTTAAACGACTGTAGCGCTGTTAATTGTTGATGAGTGTCTGTCATTTAATTACCAATCGTGAAAAGTCCAACTTAAAATTTTCTCGCAACTTTATTTTTGTATTTCAACCATGCACTATGAAAAAATCCATATTATTGTATTATATTATATAATATAATATTATATTATATTATATTATATTATATTATATTATATTATATTATATTATATTATATTATATTATATTATATTATATTATATTATATTATATTATATTATATTATATTATATTATATTATATTATATTATATTATATTATATTATATTATATTATATTATATTATATTATATTATATTATATTATATTATATTATATTATATTATATTATATTATATTATCTTAAAAAATAGGCAAAACAAATACAATTTTCGCAAACTTGCGCAAGACTTTTCTTAGCACAGTCCTAACCAATTTTTTTTTTGGATTTCCTACCCCCAATTTTTCCACCGGCATTGCAAAGTTGATAAAAGAGGTTGCCGTGTTTCAAACATCTTCATTTAATATGGACTGCGGAAGAGCAACGATTGTTGATGCCTGCTCGAAGGATTTCGCTATTCGTTTGCCCAAGCGAGGATACCACAACAGATAGCATAACACCGAATTATTAGTTTATACCGTGCGTACGAGCCGTGCCGGAATCGTTCACAGCATTCTCCATCCAAATCGCAACACCAGCAAACCGTCCTTATACGGTAGAATACAAAATGGATAAAGAATTGAATTAGAAAAATCATTTTATGGAGTTGATTTACTTTTGCACTTTATCAGTTCTGTTCTTTACCAAAGAATAAAAACATTTGTATATCAATATTTTCTATTCATTTGTTCCATCCACCATACAGTTTGTCATACTGTAAGGTGTTTCAGGTCAAACAATTTTACAAATTTAATTTGTGGTGGTAAAACAAACAACAATCTTAGGGTTCGCAGTACGGACCCTTTTTGACGAGAACCGGTACTACGGTACTGAAGCCCTCAGTACCGGTAGTACCGGTAAAGTACCGGTACTCGAATATTTTTTTAGAAAATTCGAAAAAAGCTTCAAAGTGAAATTGAATGCTCAAACTGATGACCTTATTCTCAGATGGTTGATTTGTGCTGATCAAAAAACATGTTTATTGTTTTTAATTGCTCCGGAAAAGCATGGCTCATTTCAGTAGAAGATATTTTTCGTATGCGGCACCTTTTTTTATTTCGAAATCTAGGCCAGTTTGAAATCAATAACTTTTGTCGACTTTAACAGATGGTAAATACAAAAAACCCTATTAACAACAGTAAATCAAAGCAGGAATGGCAGTAAATCCGAGCAGGTTGCTCGTATTTCCTCTTTTGTTTTTCGCTAAACTGGTGTCGCCCTTTCCTCTAGTGCATACCAAGGCTCCTTGCTTTCCTGTAAACTATGGAGTTTTGCTGAATTTTCCCATCACCAATAATTACAAATCGCCCCATTTAAAGCAGTTCACCAAGTCTAAAGTTGTTAGTTACTAAATTGTGAATAATGGAAAGCAATCAGTATGTCGCTAATAAAAAATCCATAGCAAATTTTTACGTCTCTTACGCTAGATGTGAATATTTTGAAATTTAGTACAAGATCGTTAAAATTTAATTTCGACAAAATAGTGCAGGAATTTAAACATACCGCTCAGTACAACGGGAGCTAGTAATGTTTAACTTCTAGAATTGTTATGATGATGGCCCCACCTCATTGCCCCACAAAGATGTTAGCTCAACGATTAATCTAGAAGGTAATTAATATAATTAAACGTCATCTTGCAGACCGATATTTTGAAACAGAGTCCCCCTAGAGAGTCCACATTTTTTCATAAAAAAAATTGTATAGTACCGAAAATACCGATACTGGCTTTTGTTCAGTACCGGTATTACGGTACCAAAAATGGGTCGGTATTCCCGGGATTTTCGGTACCGGTATTACCGGTACCACAACCCTAAACAATCTGTGCAAATAATAGTGTAGAACATGGTCTTCGCTATACATACTGCATTTTCAATATAATCGCAGTCGTCTCTTGTACAAAACCTTTTATTCCTCACTTTACTTAGGAATGAGATGAAGCAGAATAGCGCAAAAATAAATAAAATTTTGCAGGCCGGCCGTAAGGGTAGCTGCAGCAGCTCCCAAAAACGTCCCGCTTGGACGGCGATTGTGATCAGTCCTCTCCTAACGTTAATGAAGGCACCAAAGACATCGATTCCAACGTGAAAATTCCACTGGCAGTAAAAAAAATCAGGCGAAGAATTGTTTTGGCTTTACCTGTCTGGTTTTGACCCGAAGGCTGCAGAGGAAGACATACGAAATTTAGTGCAGCAAAACCTCAACACCAGCGAGACTGTTGACGTCCGTAAGTTAGTTCCCAAGGGGAAAAATCTTGAAGAACTTTCCTTCGTGTCGTTCAAAGTCGGAGTTGGATTACAGCTGAAAACGGTCTCCCTGTTAAAATCCTCCTTGCAGAAGGGAATAATCTTCCGTGAGTTTGGTTTTCACACGCGATCTACGTTTCGATATCAATCACAACAGCAGATATGAAATAACAACAACAATCAGCACTACACTAATCAGACGGTACACTCGCAATTAAAATCACAGAGCTCTGAAGCCGACCCAACTACCGATAATGTGATTAATTATTCGAAGCGCTCATTCACGATTTGCTATCAGAATGTCCGCGGATTACGTACGAAGACTCAAGAGATCTTTAGAGCCTTATCTGTATCTGACTATGACGTAGTAGTATTAACAGAAACATGGCTTAACGATGATATCCTCAATGCTGAACTGACCGACGAGTATGAAATATATCGATGCGATCGAAATTGCTCTACCAGCCGTGCCCTTCGTGGTGGTGGTGTATTGATAGGCATCAAAAAGGGAAATCGAAGCAATATTGTGACCGTCGATGGAGCCGTCCGTCTAGAACAAGTAGCAGCTCGTATATATTACGGGGCAGTGTCTCTCGTTGTATGTGCGATTCACCTACCACCGAATTCTGATCTCGCTTTGTATGAACAGCATGCTACCTGTGTCAATCGACTGTACGATCAAATTGGTACCAACGATAGGGTGCACAGAGGAGTAATTGGGGTCGAATCCTGGCCAAAACTATTTGCTGCTGCAATTGTTGTTATTATGCCTTAATATGAACTAAAAATAAACAATTACTAGTTTTTGGAACAATTTGGCATCTACCCACCTACCAGTGCAGAGGCCAATTTTCTATATCCTTTCGAATAGTAGTAATTTCTAGGTGATCTTTGTGAATACATTTGTTTTTCCAGTTGCATAAATATTTGATCAGTGGGAAAGGGAGAAGAAAAGCGACGCCTGTGCATATTTTCATAGAGATACATTTTGGCAAACATAATATTTGACCCTACAGCATTTCGGTGTACCTCAAATTAGTAAAAATTTCAATATTTTCAAATCGCTTGGGATTGGTGGATCGGACAAGATCGGAAGAGTTCGAATATTTTTTGTATAACTGAAATCTTGTTTTGTAATACTGCTTCAGCAACTTTGCCGGATCTAGCCGTATAATGTAACTTTTTTATTATTCAAATTTGAAATAAAATGTTTAAAAAAGGTATTTTTTAAAGTTGGTGCAATACACAGCAAGTCTACTTTTTTAGTTAGTTTTAAGCTGAAGTTAAACAAACGGTTGTGTTGAACTACGTTTGTAATAATATTGTATTATTTAATACAGTCATCATCACTAAAAAGCGATTTTGCTGAATATATAACGAAAACGATTAAAATATCCCTTAAAATATCACAAATGGGCATACATGCAAAAATTCTTTAACAATTTTTGATATACTCCTAATTTTGCCACGTTATACAGTAGGTTCTTAGTTATGTAAAAAAAATATAACGAAACAAAAAAATCGAAAAAAAATATTTTGGTTTTTGGCCAAGAATTTGTTCTAGTTACTCCTCTGTGGGGTGGTGGTTTTAGGCGACTATAATTTACCTCAGTTACGTTGGAGTTTCGATGACGAAGTTGTTTTATTCCAATAAATGACTCCTCGGAACATGAAATTTTGTTAGTCGAAACCATGATCGCTTCTGGCCTACAATAAGTGAACTATTTGACGAACGAGAATGGCAGGTTGCTTGATTTGTTAGTTAGTAACACTGGCGGATGCGGAGTATTGGAGCCACCCGTACCGTTAATGAAATTAGATCGTCACCACAATCCGTTTGTGTTGAAAGTTGACGCTGTGTTTCCCGTGTCTATGAATGACGATGTTGATTTATTCTACGATTTTAATCAGTCCGATTATGATGAATTAAACACAGAAATTTCACGAATAAATTGGGTTGATATATTAACGCAGGCTACTCTGGATGAATCAGTGAATAGATTTTATTACGAACGGGAATCAATATTTCAACAACTTGTGCCTAGGAGGAAACGCGCCGCGATGCAGCATGAAGGACAATCCAAAGCAGTTTTGGTCTTACCGGAACAAAACGTGATCCAGTGGAATTCCGGAATGCGTCAACTATCGAGACAGGACATCAACGTCACCAGCGGAGTCAGCAAATCTATTCTCGTCATTCTTTCAAGACGTGCTAAGTAATAACTCACCACCTTTGTCTGAATCGTACTTGACTAGTTTGCCAATGTTCACTCTGAATTTGCCTGCAACATCATTCACCAAACATCAGGTACATATTAATCTTCGGGGGATTGACAGTTCCAAGGGCCCGGGGTTCGACGGGCTACAACCATCGTTCAACAAGAATTGGTCTTCATCTTTGGCGCTACCAGCATCTCTATTATTCAATCGCTCTCTTGCTGAAAATGTTTTCCCCACGAAGTGGAAGGAAGCTTTGTTAACTCCAATCCACAAAACAGGCAATGTACATGATGTCACCAATTATAGAGGAATTTCAATCTTAAGCTGCCTCCCTAAAATCTTCGAGAGTATGTTGTTAGATGTTATCTACCCCGCGTTAAAACACATCATCACTTTGGACCAGCATGGTTTTGTAAAAAAGCGCTCGACAACTACAAATCTGATGAGCTACGTGTCATCGCTAATTGATAAATTGGAAAAACGACAGCAGATCAATGCGGTGTACATCGACTTCTCGAAAGCTTTCGACCGTGTTCCTCATCAGCTTGCTGTGGAAAAGCTAAGACGGACTGGACTGCCGGACTGGCTGACTAATTGGATCTCCTCGTATCTTACGAACCGTAGCACCTCGGTGCGACTTGGAACTACACTCTCGGATCCTTTCCATATTTCATCGGGCGTTCCTCAAGGGAGTCATCTCGGACCTCTTCTATTTGTACTCTTTGTGAACAACCTCTGCATTGAATTATCGTCTTCTAAAGTCATGTATGCTGATGATCTTAAAATTTACAGTGTCATAACAACTATGGTAGACTGTTGTGCATTGCAAATGGACGTCGATAGGATCATTGACTGGAGCGACAGAAACGGAATGAGTGTGAATATTCAAAAATGCAGGACAATCATTTTTACACGAGTACATACTCCAATTAAGTTCGAATACTCAATGTGTTCTGCTCCCGTAGACCGAGTTGTATCCGTCAAGGACCTTGGTGTCATTCTCGACTGTAAGCTACGCTTTACCGCACATTACTCTTCCGTTATAGCTAAAGCCTACGCTGTACTTGGACTCATCAAACGCATCACTCGTGATTTCAATGATGTGTATTGTCTAAAAACACTATACATAACACTGGTACGCAGTATTCTAGAATATGGCATTACTATTTGGGCTCCGTATCACACCATACACATTGATCGTATCGAACGGGTACAGAAGAACTTTATCAAGTTTGCATTTCGTCGGTTACCCTGGCAAAACCGTTTCCAGCTTCCTCCATATGAAGATCGCTGTATCCTCATCAATCTCCCTACACTGCGAAACAGACGGATCTTTCTGCAACGACTTTTCATTTTCGACCTTCTGACGGACAACGTAGACTCCCCTGCGCTTCTAGCAAAACTCGACCTTAACGTTTCGGGAAGATCTTTCCGGAGAATTGATTTTTTCCGACGCTCAACACATCGCACGCAGTACGGTCAGAATAATCCTTTGGATGTTTGCTGTCAACTCTTCAATAGTGTCTATCATTTGTTTGATTTTAATATTAGTAGAGAATCGTTTAATTTAAAAATAGGATTAAGTTAGTGTTTAGTCAAAGTCTGTGCGATGTAACTTTTTTAAATCGAAGACAATACAATACAATACAATTTTCTTTATTGACTACTCACCGGTGATCTCACCATCAGGTTACAAAATGATCTCATAGAAAATTGGTGAACTTTGTCTCTTTTTTCATTCATGGCTTATTCCAGAAACACGAAAAATATTCTAGGTGCTCTATGTAGAAGCTTATCCAATAAATAATGAAGGTCGAGGTCCTAATAGTTTTCTTCTGTCTACTGCTCGTATCAATAAAAAGTTTATTCTATCAAATCTAAGAACCTTGACGAACTCAAAGCTAATATTCGAGCTACAATTGCTGCGATTAAGCCCGAAATGTTGTCCAATGTCATGAAAAATGCCCGCAAAAGACCTGCTTTTTGTGTATCAAATTGGAGGTGGTCATTTAATCGTCGTTGTATTCTAAACCTGGTTTATAATAAATAGCATAAAACATTCCAAAAAAACTTTAAAAATTTGCTGAAAAATGGTGGAGTTGTTCAATGTTGCAAAAGGATACATCCAGCTGGCGCACCCTGTATTCTATTCCAAATTATGTGAATTTCAGAACCATGCGCAAAGTGACATGGAAATTTAAGTGATTAGGGATATCTTCTGAATTTGCGAACGTGTTCACAATTACGAAAGAGCCAGTTCACAAATCCATGAATAATATTCTGAGTTCTGTGAAATTGTTCATGTGAAAATATTTAGATTATGCACAAAGTTACATCTTTTAAGAACGGTATGCTGAAACTGGTAACATATTTTATGGTTTTGTGAACCTTTTCACGAGCACAATGAATCGTGAATCAAATACAAGGAATCATGAACCAGTACACGAATCCATAAATAATTTTCTTAGTAGTATAAAATTGTTTATCTAGACCAGAGCTTAAAAAAATTGACATCGTTGCCTGAACTTGAAAGAAAACAAAATTCAATTCACGCCCGCAGCGATGAATGAAATTTTTGGTTCGTTTCAATCGTCATTCGTTCGGACGACGCAGCGCTTTCAGGTACGGACATGTTCGGTTTCAGAAGCAAAGTGAATGTTATTTCTATTCTAGCTCTGAGAGGGATTATTGATCAAAAGTGCACCAAATATAGATTACGCAGTTCCCTTATGCTCGAAAATGTAGAAGATGCTAACTTCTGCCTTGAAACTGTCCACATAATAACAAATTAATGCTTTGGTTGGTGAATGAATTTATATTTCGTCTGCACTCAAGCATTCGATTCTGCATGAAATTTCAGTCAGCTGGAAAGTGAATGAATGAGGTAGGCGTTGAATCTGAATGGCGGATTCGGTAAACGCAAGCAGAAATAGGTAACTGATTTTGAAATTTCGTAACACTGATCTAGACTATGAAAGATCATTATCAAAATTGCATATTTTATGAACGACATCTTGAAAGTGGAAACGAATTCAATCGTTACTATTTTACGAATACGAATGGTGAATGGTGACTAATATACTAAGAGCAGACGATGAAATTCTCACTCACTCACGCTAGAAGAAGCTTATCCGATATTCAACTTTGCCGAGATGAGATTAGTCGAAAAATTCGTCTCCTCAAGTAGCGTGAAAATAATTTAGTTTGGTTTTTTCCTTCTCACCGCATAAGGTGATAATATTTTATCCCTCCGGAAGTCGCGCAAATGGCTCACTGAACGAGCAGCCGCTGGTGCGCTAAGACGATTTCGCTAGATTTTCAGAACAGCGTGCACTCAGTGCACTAGCGCGACTTCCGGAAGGTTATTTTCGTGCAAATCAATCAAAGTATCAAAATATACACTTCATTGCCAAGAAAAGCGATAAGGAAATACTATAGACTTGTTTTGTAGTGTTTTGGAATAGCGCCAGCAAGCCAGCGAGAATAAAAAGGATACCATGATAAACTCATTCGCTCATTCTCCGACGGATTTATCAGGATAAACAATGCGTTGTATTTATCCGGACTCATTTACTCATGTGAGTGATAAGGGACCAATCATATATTACGTAATGTAAAAATTGGCTGAAATTGACTCCTCCTCCATCTATGAAACAAATTACCACAAATTTCTTTATTTTCATCTCCCTTAATACATAACAAATACCTCCAAATATGTTTCTTCGTTGAAAACATGTTACGTAATGTTCTGGCTTACTCTCCCTCACCCATATGTCAAAACGTCTATATAGTTACGTAATTTAAGAATGGTCGCTAAATGCAATGCCTGGAGGAGTCATGAACAGCTATGAAAATATCATAAATGTTTTGATTTTGTGAACAAATTGACGACCACGAAAACCAGATCATGATCGAGTTGTAATAAACAATGTTTCACGTCGTATAGTCGAACCGTAATCGATGTTCCTAAATTAATTAATAAAATCACAAGTCAACCTTTGGTTTATGAACATTGGCCATAAAGTTGTGAATTAGTTCACGGGCAAAAAATCGATTTGTAATAAGAGACGTAACGGAAACCGTGAATGAAGTTCGCAAATAAACAAATATCACCAAAAATGTTATAGTTATAGTTAGAACGACGTGGTCCGTGAATCCCCCCCCCCCCCCCCCACACCCACTGATAATGCTGCAAAGCATTGGTTCACATTTAAAACCTTATAGAACTTCCGCTTTAACCATCGACAACTTGAATTTTGTGCAACGATGCTGCTACAGTGTCCCAGCTGGCGCAGTTTAACACTTTCTTGCATCTATCGCTTCCTCAACGCAGATAACGAAATCATACCAACAGTAGGGATGAAAAGTACACCCAATATAACCAAATAAAATTAATTAGAAAAGAAATGTGATCTAAACAATATAATCAAATAAAATTATTACATGAAAAACTCCTACAGTCCTGTTCTTCCGTATATAAGCGTAAACATTCCGTCACCTGAAGCACGGTCAAAGCGATTTTCCTACTCGTTACTCCCTCTAAAACGATAATATTGGAAAACAAATTTCGCAACATGAGAGAGACGAATATTACGTTTCCACCAACTGGAAGTATGGAGAGTTGCGAAAAATCACACCTACTTTTTCAATTCATAGTACAAAGAAAGAAAGAAACTGTACTCCCCCCAAACATGCACCATGGATGGGATGATGAACCGAATCTCTTCCCACGGTACTCAGTGATGTATGATACTTTTGGATATTACATCGCCGACAGGGTGAAATTGTAATAATGCATTCTTGTTTTTCCCTTTTTTATTCCGGCTGCTGATATTGCGATATAAACTGCAACACCGAAGTGAGCGAGAGGTCGGCAAACGGTGGATGCATACATTGCATTGTACATACACACCTAATATGCGGATATGGTTCCTCCAGCTTCAGTGCAATCCGCGATGGTTGTTTGTTGGTTCCGGGTGCAACACTCCCGCCTCGTACAAGTCTCCTAGTACATGCACACGAACTAAATAGCGAGGAACGCGCAGCAAAGAATGCCAGAGCGGCGTTAGTACAGGGAATACTTGAAAGATTCCACCGTGTTAGGGCATGCGTTTCGGTTCCCAACTAAATGGCATGCGGGGATGGTATTATGAGGCATTGATGAAATGGTGCATGGTATCAACAAAACAGGTTATAGATTTAGAGCACGTCGTTTGCAGCATATCGTCTATGCCGCAATATGACAGGAGTATGATTAAGGAATTCAACAAAATCTTGTCTAATATGCCTACACCTTGAACAATGTAGGTAAATATCATAACAAATCGCCAAATGGTTATCCTAGTATAGACGATCCATTACTGCTTGATGAAGTTGATTGCTTATGCGTTCCGGTATACTATAGCCAAGTCCATAGATTCAAATCAGTAACTCAAAAAAGAAACCTGAGAACAACAACAAATTTTCCACACCACATTAGCACCAAAATTCCGGTAATGGATCCCTTAACAAACACCAATCCGGAGAGTGTAATTTTCCATGAAAGTATTCAACAACGCTTTTACATTAGGGAAAATCCTACTTCACCGTATCGTTGGTACAGAGCAGCAGTCTCTTAGCATCAGTTTGCGTATCTTCACTCGCCCACAAACGATGCTGTATATGGGTTTGGGAAACTGTTTTTGCCATGATAGTACGATCATCGTCAGCAGTATTCAATACGTTACTGGTGACGATGGCAATGGTGAAAAATAAAGGGACTGAAGTGCATCGTCGCCTCAGTTGGGGATGCCAAATACAACGATTTCAGTCTACTATCTAATTTTGCAATTTCTGTGAATTGTCTTAGGAAGAATGAACCTTTACTCCTGTCATTGTCAAGATGAGAAATAAAACATTTAATAATGGTGAAATAAGTGCTTCTGATAAACTTAAAACTTCATAATGTATCGTAATTGATAGACTTCACAGCTGTCTTCTTGTTTGCAAAAAAAATTACTCTCCTCCCCTGAGAAGAATAGTACAACATTGCAGTCATATAGCATAAATTTGCCCGCCATGTTGTAAGTGAAAACGACATCGTGGAAGTTCTAAGCACTGTTTATCCTTCGAAAGGACATGGTCCGGAGCACCTATTTCTAAAGTTTGTAAAAAAAATGTGCCGAAGCGTTGTTCAGTTTGCTTTATTTTCAATGGTTTTAATCGTTCCTCCTCATAAAACTGGAAACACTCAAAACGTCGAAAGCTACAGACGGATCTCCCAATTTAACTGTCTAGTTAAAGTTCTCAAAAAGCTAGTCTACATCGTTACCTATAAAACTGCATCCCACATTATTTCGGAGCATCAATACTGGTTCCACGTCTAACCGTTTAGCTTACACGTCAGTGTAGTTTCCTGCCTTCGAGCAGTGTCAGCAGCTGGGCGCAATTTATGTAGACTTCTCAAAAGCCGTTGGCAAAGTTCCCCATAGCATCGCAATCCTGAAATTACAGCATTTGGAATTTCAAACGTGGCTGACTACTTGGCTGCAGTACAAACTTTCCCACTGCTTCGCTTTCGTACGTATAAAAAAAACGCGGTCAAGTACATTCAATATGCCCACCGGTGTCCTGCAAGGCAGTCACCTTGGCCCACTTATTTTTATATTATTTATCAACGATATCTGTACTGCCGTGATAAGCATAACAGTCCCACCTGCATAGGAAATCCATAGCAAATGGGACTGTTATGCGTATCATGGCAGTGTAGTAGTATCAAGTCTGGAAAATTGTTATATGTAGATGATCACAAAATCTTTCAAAGTATCGCTACGGGACTTGATGCTGCAGCACTGCGAGAAGAAACGCTGGTGCTTGCTTAACGAAATGAAAGTTAATGTTAATAAATGTAAAGTGAAAAGTTTCGTGTGCTTACATTCTCCAAGATACCTTAAATATAACCAACGAGAAAGAACTGTTGAAAGAGTAGAATCTATCCGTGACCTGGAAAGACCGTTGTTTTATTCTTTTTGTTTATTTCATAAGGCACGTTTTCATTAGCTTAATGGTGCCAATTTTGTTTCGTTTGTTAAATTTTAAATGTCTTAAAATTAGAGAACTACATATTGATATTTTTTTAATGACTCCTCCTTAGAGTTATTATTCATAGTTATAAGAGTCAGGGGAAAGAGGGTGGACAAAGAACACAGGGTGGAGAAAATTATTAACTCAGTTTCAGGCATCGGGAGATCAACGGCGTAGGTTACAGACTCGGACAGGTGGTCCTTCTTGAGTGGGCAGGAGTTGCTCCAGACGATTTCGTAGTACGGCTTAGATGCGAATCGACAACAGTTCGAGTTGCACATGTGCTGTTTGTGCTGTAGGTCCCCCATTCAACAGAGATGTTTTGTGTCTCCTTGAAGTTATATTAAACCATCGTGGGTACACGAGGAAGAGGGCACTTCTGAGAATGATGAGAAAAATAAATGGAGCAGTTAAATCTGCACATTGATGCTTTCTAGGAAGGTGTGTACGACATATAGAGGAGATCGCGGCTTGCTAGTACATCTCAAACCTCTGAACCAAGGTTTTGTTCACACCATCGGGATAATGGAATCTAGCCACCGTCCCAACTCCCCATTGCTTTAAGATGTCTGCCAACTTTCTAGCGTCCTCCGTCGAGGGATACTGAAAAATTCATTGAAGCAGATTGATCTTTCGTAGATGTCCCCTTCTAAAGCTCCGGACCTAGCTAAAAAGTCCGCTTCTTCATTACCTGTGATGGAGGAATGCGAGGTAACCCAAACGAAGATAATCTTGTACGATCTTACAGACAAAGCATGCAGGCGCCCTCAGATTCTTCCCAGAAAATATGGAATGTGCTTTCTAAGTTTCATTGAACGAAGAGCTGAGCTGAGGGTATCCGAGACAATAAAGTAATGATCGCTGGGCAAAGCATCAATGATTCCAAGGGTATACTGAATAGCAGCAAGTTCTGCGACGTAATCTGTAGCAGGATCATTGAGTTTAAATTAGGCAGTGAGGCTTTGATTGAATATACCGAAGCCGTCGAGGCTTGACCCGTCAATGTAAAATATTTTGTTACAGTCGACTTCACGAAATTTACTATCAAAGATGCTTGGGATCACTTGCGGACGTATGTGATCCGAGATTCTACGAATCACGTCTCTCATAGATGTGTCGAAGAATACAGTTGAATCGGAAGCATGAGGGGGATTGACACGGTTTGGATAATATGAAGAGGGATTGATTTTTTTCTCTTGGTTATTTGACACGGCTCTATGCGTTAGCATAACTGAGCCGTGGGTTGTTTTTACAATAGGTAATAATTAAAAGATAACAATCAACTGTCCATAGGGTCTTGTTGACGCAGATTGCTGCTGCGTGTTGAGATCCTCTTCCATGGTGGTGAAACATTAGGTGCGTTGTCTGCCGCACCTTGAGGGTCATTCGGTCCGTCTTCTCTCGCGTTTTCGTTCACGCCAATGTCGTCATCCGTACTGCATTCATGAAACTCACGGTCGGATGTTCTTGTTTGTTTCTTGTACTTCCGGATCGCTGCTGTGGATCCTTCTTCATCGGTGTTTGATTCCTTATTGATGGTATTGGTTGTTGGTTTGGAGACATTTGGTGTAATCGTTGTTACTTCGATGTTGGTAATGGCAGTTGGTTTAGTGGTACTGCGCCCGATCGTTGTTAAGCTGGCGTTTGTTACTGCCCGGTTCGTAGTCGTTGGTTTACCAACCGGTTGTGGTTTAGCATATGACGACTGCATACCGGCT
The DNA here is from genome assembly GCF_030247195.1 of Topomyia yanbarensis. Lineage (NCBI taxonomy): Eukaryota > Metazoa > Arthropoda > Insecta > Diptera > Culicidae > Topomyia > Topomyia yanbarensis. The sequence goes on along the minus strand of NW_026683836.1, from coordinate 57,778 downwards.
TTGGTCGTAGCAGGAGAATTACCTTAGCAGCCTCTGCGCAAGGTTTTCCGTGGTGTAGCGGCTGATCGCAATATTGACGCCCAGGAATCTACCCTGGATACGTGACTAGTGTTCGAGAATGTGTAATACCTTGAGGGCATTTGCATGAGATGCTCAAGTAAGAGGGAATAGGTTTTGTTGGCCGCATTCTCACTAAACGAACGCCGTTGCGAAGTCCTGAGAAGAAATTCCCCCAAGTATCTTCTTTAATACTATCCACCTCTCCGTATTTTGAAATGAGTTGTATGATAGCAGCGGAACTAGTACGTGGTGCTAGGTCATGTAGCTTTATTTCAACACTGTTATTATCAATATACGTTGGGATGCTGTATAAAATGTCATTACATTCGACGACGTGTTTCAAGTTGTTTTTCGAGGCGAATGATTTCGAGAATTTCGCCGAAGCTAGGGCCACTCTAAAACGGGAGACTCAGATTGCCACAAGGAGTTGTGTCGAGAAATAGACGCCAATCTCTGGAGCGACACATACCGACGCGTGATGGCGAAAATGAAGTGCCCGAGCAAGCTGAAGATAATTGACTAGGGTCTTTTCCCGAAGCATGATCCAACTATCTGGCCACCAACACCGTTCAGAGAAGATGAAGGAGTAAATACGAACGATCGGGATGTGACTAACGACGAGCTCGCAGAAGTATCCAAGCGCATGAAATCAAAGAAAGCGCCAGGCCCGGATGGAATACCAAACGTGGTGCTGAAAGCTGCGTTTCTGGCATATCCGGATATGTTCAGGATAGTGCTGCAGAAGTGTTTAAATGAAGGCAACTTCCCCGGAATGTAGAAGGTCTAGCATCTGGTGTTGCTGCCAAAGCCATGGAAGCCACCTAGCGATATGTCTGCTGGATACACTCGGAAAATTCCTGGAAAGGAACATCCTTAACAGGTTGACGAAATTCCCGAAAGGTGAGCGCGGACAGTTCAAGATGCAGTTCGGATTCCGCAAAGAAACATCGACAGTGGATGCAATTCGGACAGTGTTCGAGAGTGCTGAAAAGTCATCTAAACAGAAGCGAAGATGAGATCGATACTGCGCTGTGGCCACAATAGATGTGAAGAATGCATTTGACAGGTGGGAAGCCATCGCAGCAGCGCTGCACAGAATGAGGATTCCCGACTATCTATGCCAGATCCTGAAGAGCTACTTCCAGAGCAGATTGCTTCTGTACAAGACGAGCGAAGGGCAGAAGACAATGCGAGTCACAGCGGGCGTTCCCCAGGGCTCCGTTCTCGGTCCAACTCTTTAGAACGAGATATACGATGGGGTCTTAACGCTGTGGCTGCTCAGGAAAGTGAAAATCGTGGGTTTCGCGGACGACGTGTAACTAACGGCGATGGTTGAGACACTCGAATAAGTGGAGATGTGGGGGACAATAGACAATACACGCGAGCTAAATGAACGGTGTTAAGCTGCAAATAGGTCACCACAAGACGAAGGTGTTGTTGGTCAGCAACTGCAAGGTGGTTCACCGGATGCAGATTGTCGTCGGAGGGCACGTAATTGCATCGAAGCGTGCGCTGAAGCAATTGGGAATGATGATCATCGACCGGTTGAGCTTAAACAACCACATCAACGTTCCGGTACGGACGCTTCCGGAAGTACTTGCATCGGTTTGAACTTGCTTCGTCACCCCTTTGCCCGGAGTATGCGAACGTGTAAGAGGCACCGGAACACGTGGTGTTCGAATGCCCTAGGTAGGGATATGCCTGGTGTGACAGTTGACAATATTGTCGAAAAGATATTCCACGATGAGCATACCTGGGACGCTGTTGACAGAGTGGTTACGAGTATACTCTCCGAGCTGCAGAGGAGGTGGTGAAAGGACCAACAAAGTAGCGCCATTGGATAGAAAGTCGCTGTGAAGCCGCAAATCGGGTTTTGAGAGAAATTCCGCCGCCGTGAAATTCTCCGACGACGTAGACTAGGTGCACCGCTGGGGACCAGTTGAGTAGTACGCGACATAGCCGGAGCGTCGGAACATCAGTGAACCGGACACTTCACCGGGATCACCAAACCGATCTCGACACCCTACTGAGTAGCTCGTGAGTACACACCAAAAACTAATGAAATTTAAACGACATGTAAATCAATACGAATGTAAACATACAACGATTGAATCAAAAATTTGATTGAAAATTACATTAAAATCAATTGGAGCATCAAACAGCATACAATTTTACACTTTCATTCGTGTAACATTACATGTCATTCATTTTACAGCAGTATTCGAGTAAAAATACATAAGAAGCGCATTGGTTTTCCGTTTAAAGAAACTGTAATTTTCCATCCACGTTTAAAATTATAATAAAATTCGTTGAAGAAAGCACGACAAGTCGTGTGTGTTTGTGGTGGAACTTAATTTTACATTTATATTCATGCTCCAAATATGTGCATGAAAATAAACTTAAAATCACAAAATATTTTTTTCCGTGTAGGCTAGACCCACCGTGGCAGATTAGACTTAGTAGACTGCATCGAACAGCTAGCAGTGGGTCGTTGTGGCACAAGTGAACTGCAAGTTACGCACCACCCGGAATCGCTGGAAGGACCTCAGCACCTACTGCCTGGCCCGTTGAGTAGACTAAGTCCACCGCAGGGGAATAGAACGAGTAGATTAGGACGAAGCGGGCAGCTGAATGGCTCATGGAAATGACCATCGGTATCGGGAGAAATCTACCGCTCGGTTTCGCGAGAACCTCTCTCGCCGTAAAATTCTCCATTGAAGTAGGCTAGATCCATCGTCGGGGACTAGATCGAGTAGTTCGCGGACATGTAAGGGCGGGAGCTGAATGGCTCATCGGAGAACAGCCAAAGGGCTCAAGAAGTTGTGGTGGTTAAACCAAAGAAGAATAGGTATCGGGAGAACTTCCTTCGCCGGGGATCTCTCCGTCGGAGTAAGCTAGATTCACCACCGGGGACCAGACTGAGTAGACCGCGACGAGATACGCGACGAGTCGCAGGTCGTCGAGGCACCCGCGAACCGAACACCCTGCTCCACCGGAATCGCCGAATTGACCGCGACACTTGGTTGGTTGGCTCGGTTTCGGTAGAACTTCTCTCACCGGGATATTCTCCGTCGGAGTAGGTTCATCGTGTAACGAGAAAGTGGTGTTGTATAGTACGAGAAAGTAGTTGTGGTGCTAAATAGCACAAGGGAGCCGAAGGTATTGGTAAATTAGACAATCTGAAGTTGCCGCCCAGATAGTCTTCGAAGGGGAAGAGCACTAAGTCTCGACCCACAGCTAGCTCTCTGAGTGCCATGGTATGTGTGGATAGTGATGAACTAGTGGTGTGTCGAGGAGTGATGATACATATTTGATTCATTTTCCTACTAAGACAAAAATATATTGAAAAGCCCACGTGGACATTTCCCATATAACCACCCCCTCCCTTATGGACATGCGTGGACTTTCGCGTGACCTTTTTCCTCCCCTGAGTTGTCGACGTGGTATATGGATGACCCCTCATTAATCATGGACCAATCGGTTCAATGCATAGTAAGGTTCTTGGAATAGAACTCAATCGTTTCGCGTAGAATGAAAAGAAATGAAAAGTGTCGTCACCCTTATGTCGATGACTTGTTCAGATTAGTTCATGTTCTTGGGGTTGTTAATTGTTTTCTAGCTAGGAAATGATTTAAACCAAATGTGAATTTATATTGAATAAAGCATGAGAATGGTGCTTCGAGTAGGCTTTCTTCAGGATTGTTTAATTTATGTGCAAGGATTGGTCAAAGATTTTGTAGGGTAGTATTGCGACTCACTTTTAAGATCAGTGGCATACTATCTGGCAATGTGAAATTTTTTTCTAATCAAGCGTTAGCTAAACCACTTTAACTCATTTCTCATGTATTTTATTCTAAAATAATTCAACAAATTATAAAAATCAATCCCCCTAACAAGCTATAAATATTATGTACATACCTTTAAAGCTAGCAACACTGCTAGTTGATCTACCATTTTATTGTCATGGTTGTGTCGTACGCCTCGAAGAAAGTATTATTTTTCAACGCCCCCTCGCACCACCCAATATGTGCAAGTGTAGCACTTTCAACAGTTTCCATGTTTTAATAGGATGCTCATACTGGGATACAAAATTTTTCTCTCAACACACATACAGGAGGTTCCATTCTTTGATCGATATTGATAGATGAAGGTAGTAGGTTAAAGTGAAGCTTTTCTTGAAAATCGTTTCAATGATTGATGCATGTATAGAGAAGAATGGTGTTTAAAATTGCATTGAAATTTTGAAAACTATTCTCAGTTTACTAACAAGTTCCGAAATCATTTAAACTACCTTCGATCCATTTCATCGACAAGTACCACATTGTATTCTTTAGCTGAACATACTTAAAAATCGTATGTATGTAATTATGAATATTTAGTCCATTAACAATAAATATCAGTACCAGCATTTAATATTTTGTGCCTAAAGCTGACTTAACCATCCTTCAACTCGCTACTAACAGTGCACAGTGGTCCGAATCCCGAATTTAGGATGACAAAAACATTTGTGACTAAACTACTGGTTCTAGAGATTTCATGTCTTCAGAACAAATAATCTGTGTCAATTGAGGCATCTTTTGAGATGGGTGCTATTAGGGTGGTCCTTATTTTTTGTACGATCTGAAAATTATTTTCGAAATAAGAAGAGATAGAACAATAAAGTGTTCCGCCAAATTTTAGTACAACCTTTTTCAAGCAACTTTGCTGAGGACGTCATATTTGTAACTTTAATGGTTTTAATTTTACAGCTATTAAAATGTTGTGTGATAGGGTATCCCTAACAAAATCAGTTTTTTCGTTATAACTTTTTAAATAATTTTTTTCGTCAATGTCGTCTTCACAAAACTTTTAGAGCTTATTGAGACGAATATTATTTACCTAGACATACTTGAGATAGCTCCTTTAGTTCAAAAGTTATGAGCAATTTTAGCAAAAAAATACAACCTTTTCAAATGTTGATATCTTAAAATGGAGCAAATGAAATTGATTTCTTCTTTTTGCATTCGAAAGACCACAATTGATAGTATGTTTTATGAAAAAATCTCAGAGGTCATTTTTGTTTAACTCATTTTATTTTAGTTTGAATATTGAAAATATTACTACTATTTGTAGCATTAAAAGTAAAACGGTCAGTGTAACCTAGCAACTATTTTTAAAATAAGATCATATAGATAAACAACATCTCAAATGAAACCTCTCGAGTGTGGCGAAGGGCCCGCTGAGTTGTTTCCGATTTATTTCGTTCCGCCTGAGCCGCGGAAAACCTTTCCAGCACTACGTGGCGAAGAGTCAAATAATAGAAATACATAGAGTAGAATGGGGTCAAACAGGTACGGGTGTACAATAAGTATAGGGCAGTATCTTTGCAATGTTATTGCAGAGGTAGCTCGTGTTGCGTAAATTAGATACACGGTAGAGAGCATCGTTGACGACTATCATTTCGGCTGTTGCCGTGAAGCAGCTGTATTAGTTACGACGTCGTTTATGTTTTCGCGTGTTGTTCTGCGGAAACGAATTGTCTTTCGTCCTCAGTACATTACATTTAATCAACGTAAAAAACATCAAGTGAGTTGTTTCTTACGTAAAAATTAATGTTGAACAAGAGTATTGTGTTGGTTTTTTGATATTTTTGTTTTTGAAAAAGATTCGGACATCAACATTGAACATACGCTACCAACAGGAAGAAAACCAAGTACCAAAAGTTTATGGAGATGGAGATAGAGGATCCAACCGTACTCGTGATCCTAAATCATTCTCGTTGCTTCCAAATAGCCTACAAAAACTTGGGCGTTTATTTTTGCTTTGCTATTGATAACGGCGAGACTGATACGCAATCGTTCCAATAAATCTGCATTCAAACCCATGATCTCACAAACTCCATTCAGCAAAAACTTTTCTTGTCGCGTTGCCATCATTGGAATTGCCTCAACTGGGTAATGGCTCATTAATTCGAAGGCTCGATCTTTTCTTTGACGATTTGTCGTCTTTCCAACACGCCACTTTGGTGTTTCCTTCTTAAAACGTCGTCATCGACCACCGATTCTTAACATTTCCTTTCGATCATGCCCATATGATCCTGCCTAGCTCTAGCTTTCCGTTCTAAGTTTACGAATGAATAACTTTAGAATACCTTTCTGTTTTTCGATTTTAACATCTTTCGTTTCTCTTATTCATAAATTTTCCGAAAATAGCTAACAAAGTTGATACTGTAAATTGAAATATGTGTGACTAGGATGGCTAGCCAAACATCACACTACGTTCTCCGCTGTTCAGATGGATTGATACACGACTACATTAGAAACAACAACTCAGTGGACTCTTTGTCACACTCGGGCAGTTTTAGTTGAGATTTTGTTTATCTATCTGATTTTATTTTAAAAATAGTTGCTAGGTTACACTGACCGTTTTACTTTTAATGCTACAAATAGTAGTAATATTCTCAATATTCTAACTAAAATAAAATGAGTTAAACAGAAATGACCTCTGAGATTTTTTCATAAAACATACTATCAATTGTGGTCTTTCGAATGCAAAAAGTAGAAATCAATTTCACTTGCTCCATTTTAAGATATCAACATTTGAAAAGGTTGTGTTTTTTTGCTAAAATTGCTCATAACTTTTGAACTAAATGAGCTATCTCAAGTATGTCTAGATAAATAATATTTGTCTCAATAAGCTCTAAAAGTTTTGTGAAGACGACATTGACGAAAAAAAATTATTTAAAAAGTTATAACGAAAAAACTGATTTTGTTACGGATACCCTATCACACAACATTTTAATAGCTGTAAAATTAAAACCATTAAAGTTACAAATATGACGTCCTCAGCAAAGTTGCTTGAAAAAGGTTGTACTAAAATTTTGCGGAACACTTCATTGTTCTATCTCTTCTTATTTCGAAAATAATTTTCAGATCGTACAAACAATAAGGACCACCCTAATGTCACCCACCTCAAAAGATGCCTCAATTGACACAGATTATTTGTTCCGAAGACATGAAATCTCTAGAGCCAGTAGTTTAGTCACAAATGTTTTTGTCATCCTAAATTCTGGATTCGGACCACTGTGCAGTGGAATGAACGCCAATCCATGTGGTGAACCAAAAAGTCAGTTTCAAGAATGTTCAATGCACTCGACTAACATGTTTTGCTCGATTTCAATTTCATTCAGCAGGGAGCAATTGGAGCACCACTTGAACTGAACACAATCCGCACGAATATGCGCCAAGTTCGTACGTATAACAAATAGCTTTTTTTTACTATATCAAGCCTGGTGTAAACACGCAGAATATGTAATGCACGGCAGCTAATAAAAAGAGCCTTTTCATGCCTTGCCATCGTTCGTTGGCCTACTCATGAGCATGCGAGGCAAAATTGGTTTCGCTTCCCTTCACACACAACACACCGCAAATGAGCTGAGCTGATAGTTCCGATCAATCAGTGGCGGCGGAAATAGGCGGTCCCCTATTCTGCCGATACTTTCCTGCTGCTGCTGGACTCCATTCACTGGTAGCGTGAATAATTTTATTCCACCTCTGTAATCGCGGTGGTAAGCTTGTTGTTGCTGTCAAGGCAGAATGATTCATGTGAATGTTTACATGTAAACAATGCAACCCGTAGCTATGTATTAAGTGAAAATGCTTTGCGAAGATGCATAAGAGAAAAAGATTGCACTTCTTAGCAGAACGAATAGAAGATTTGAAATATCGTGTGAATGGTTAGCTTAGGTTTCAATTCATTTGGTGATGATAAAGTGCGAAGTAACACTTTTATGAACAAGTTCACTAAGGGCTGATTTCTTTACTCTCTCTTAACTCTAAACCAGGTTTACCGGTGCGTTAAATCTGGTTTAAATGTTGAATCGGGGTGAAGAAATCGGCTCTTAGAGGATTAGTTTATGGTAAAACAATGAAACTAAAAGGTACGACCATTGCCCCGACATTTCTGTTTCGTTACGTTTGCAGTGATCAGGTCTGTCAAGAAAGAAGAGGGGGTCAGCTGGAGTGACTGCTCCGGACTCGCGAACTCCCTTTGCAAGCCTGCATTTTTCCTGAAAATAACACTGAACATTACATATCATGAAATCAAAGTTTTTAGAAATAATCTCTGGAAAGATATTTCAAAATGCCGGAGCTGTTTTGGATTTCTGAGTAGATCCAGTGTGGATTACGGCTCGGATGCATCAATCGATTGACTCGGAATCCATGCTGAGTCCATTCAGGATTCCAGACCGAATGTTTAAACGTATGGGGCGCTAGTGGTTGCAGTTCGTCTATCGTTATACTAGGCATATCGTCATAAAAGCATAAGAGTCCCATATGGATTTTTGTCAAAAATGGGTTATTTGTTGGATTGTATTCCATATCACCACTGAATCATAATGCACAAATAATATTACCAGGTTTACCATAAAGCTCAATGAACATGTAAATCTTGAACAGCGTTTTTCTCGGCTTGCTGTTTTTCAATATAAGACTCTTATGAGCATGAGCATGAGACTGTTCGTGTCGCAAGACAGAAACAGCAGGCTTATGCCAAGAGGGTGGTATGTCGGGAGAAGTCCGACAGAGAAACCCAGACAGTGGCCTCCAAGAGGGAGGGAAGAGGGAAGGTCGATACAGGCACTCAGACAGTGGCCTTCACCTTCTATGGAGCAGCCACGTCGCTCGAAGCGGCGGCCGAGTTCCCCTCGAAGGGAAAAGGCAAGGGCAAGGGCAATCGTAAGACGGCGTCGAACGCGAAGCGCCCTAGCAAGTCGCCAGGCGAGGGTGCAAAAACCGACACCACACGGCGTGCAACCGTTAAGGCCAAACGCCGTCTGGCCGAGGTAAGCGAGGGCGAGAGTGACCTCGCTGAGCAGAGCGTTGGTACCAGCAACCCGGCGCGACCGGGGCAGGGGGGTGTTAACCCCTGGACGCTGGTTACCAGGAAGAAGCCAGCACCGACACCGGAGGTACCGCGGCCCGCGAAGAAGGCCAAGGACAGAGGCGAGGCCTTGTGGTTAAAAACCGACAAGGACAAATACGCCGACGTCCTAAAGTCGATGAAGGCGGCCGAAAGCCTTTCGGCCCTTGGGCAAGATGTGCGTAGCGTGAGACGCACCAACACGGGAGAAATGCTTCTGGTGCTGAAGCCAGGCGCATAATCTAGTGCGGTATACAGGTCCTTGGTGAAGGTGCCCAAGTCAGGTCGCTAGGGGCGGAAATGACTCTCCAGTGCAAGCATCTGGACGAGTTCACGACCGCAGAAGATGTCGTCGCAGCCGTTAAGGAAGAATGCGACGTCACAATCGAGCGGGCCTCTGTGCGAATTAGAGATGGACCCTCTGGCACCCAAGTAGCCTACCTCAGGCTACTGAAGGCGGATGCCAAAAAGGTAATCGAGAAAGGGAAGCTGAAGATCGGCTGGTCGGTATACCCTATTAGCATACCCCAGCCGCCTTCAGTGGATAGGTGCTATCGGTGCCTTGAGTCCGGCCACAAAGCCTACGAGTGCAAGAACATAGACAGGAGCAAACTATGTCGTCGCTGCGGCGAGAAGGGGCATAAGGAGCGGGGCTGCACTAAGGCGTACAAGTACCTTATCTGCACCACTAAGAAGCAAGCCCATAAACATGCTATGGGCGGACCTTCGTGTCCCTTCGGTCAGGCAAATAAGAAGAAGCCGTGAACGTCACACAGCTAAATCTTAACCATTGTGCAGCAGCCCAACAGCTGCTGTGGCAGTCGGTCTCGGAGTCGAGGACAGATGTCGCCCTCTTATCAGACCCGTACCGCATCCCTGCCGGCAACGGCAATTGGGTGTCGGACGGGTCTGGAATGGTGGCAATCTGTACAACGGGACGGTTCCCGGTTCAAGAGGTAATACACTCCTCCGCCGAGGGTGTTGCGATTGCCAAGATCAATGGTGTGTTCTATCGCAGCTGCTACGCTCCACCAAGGTGGCCAATAGAACAGTTCAACCAGATGATCGACAGACTCTCGTCGGACCTAGTGGGCCGGAAACCGGTAGTCATAGCGGGAGACTTTAATGCTTGGGCAGTGGAGTGGGCCAGCCGCTGTACAAATAGCAGGGGTCAAGCGCTAATGGGAACTCCGCTAGCGAATGACGGATCCCAATAGTAGCATGTCTGTAATAACATACGTACATGGAACTATTGAGATCCAGAGCTACAGGTCCAAAGCCCTGGTAAAGGAGGATGGTTGTGATGATCCGGGCCGAGATCACCACGTAAAGCAAGGTAGGGCATAACCCCAATTCCAAGGCGTGAAGCGACCCGTGCCGAGGGATGAGTGATCGAGGGGGTGAAAAAGATGCTCGATCGTTAACGGAGCCTGTGGGGTACCTGGGCAACCCCCACAGTAAGCGTCCCTTACCACGCTAATGCGGAGCTCTGGCGTGGCGGACATATATTTCTCGCGCTACTCGTGGGAACTTTCATGGAGCAAAATAAAAATAAAAATAAGCAGACGGAGGTGCCAAACCCCTTCGCAAGAGGTGGTTTGGCGAGGTCTCCCCCCCCGTGGGGAGAGTAGTGGAACGATGAGTGCTGTACTCGAAAGCACCAGTGACCCCCCAGCAGCGGTAGGCAATACCCCTACCAATGCATCGGAGGGGCCAATAGCTGCGATGCGCAAAGTAGCGAAGCAACTCGATGCTATAATCGACTTCGCTAGCGCAAAGCAGAACATAGCCAAGGAGTTGAAGTTGAGCCTTCTGGAGCTCCGGAAAGCTGTTCGTGTCGCAAGACAGGAACAGCAGGCATATGTTGAGAGGGTGGAATGTCGGGAGAGGCCCGACAGAGAAACCCAGACAGTGGCCTCCAATAGGGAGGAAAGAGAGAAGGTTAATAGAGGCTCACAGACAGTGGCCTTTACCTTCTATGGAGCAGCCACGTCGATCGGAGCGGCGACCGAGTTCCCCTCGAAGGGAAAGGGAAAGGGCAATCGCAAGACGGCATCGAATGCGAAGCGCCCTAGGAAGTCGCCAGGAGAGGGTGCCAAAACCGACACCACTCGGCGTGCAACCGTCAAGGTCAAACGCCGCCTGGGTGAGGTAAGCGAGGGCGAGAGTGACCTCGCTGTTGAGAGCGATGGTACCAGCAACCCGGCACGACCGGGGCAGGGGGGCTCAAACCCCTGGACGCTGGTTACCAAGAAAAAGCCGGCACCGAAACCGGAGGTACCGCGGCCTGCGAGGAAGGCCAAGGACAGAGGCGAAGCCTTGTGGTTAAAAACCGACAAGGACAAATACGCCGATGTCCTTAAATCGATGAAAGCGGCCGAAAGCCTCTCGGCCCTTGGGCAGGATGTGCGTAGCGTAAGACGCACCAACACGGGAGAGATGCTCCTGGTGTTGAAGCGAGGCGCACAATCAAGTGCAATATACAAGGCCTTGGCCCAAGAGGTCCTTGGTGAGGGCGCCCAAATCAGGTCGCTAGGTGCGGAAACAACTCTCCAGTGCAAACACTTGGACGAGTTCGCGACCGCAGAAGACGTCGCCGCAGCCGTCAAGGAGCAATGCGGCGTCACAATCGAGCGGGCCTCTGTGCGATTGAGGGACGGACCCTCTGGCACCCAAGTAGCCTACCTCAGGCTACTCAATGCGGATGCCAAAAAGGTAACCGAGAAAGGGAAGCTGAAGATCGGCTGGTCGGTATGCCCTATCAGTATACCCCAGCCGCCTTCAGTGGACAGGTGCTATCGGTGCCTAGAATCCGGCCATAAAGCTTACGAATGCAAAGGCCTAGACAGGAGTAAGCTATGTCGTAGATGCGGCGAGGAGGGGCATAAAGAGCGGGGGTGCACTAAGGCATATAAGTGCCTTATCTGCACCTCTAAGAAGCAAGCCCATAAACATGCTATGGGCGGACCTTCGTGTCCCTTCGGCGAGTTAAATAAGAAGAAGCCGTGAGAGTCACACAGCTAAATCTTAACCATTGTGCAGCAGCCCAACAGCTGCTGTGGCAGTCGGTCTCGGAGTCGAGGACAGATGTCGCCCTCTTATCAGACCCGTACAGCATCCCTGCCGGCAACGGCAATTGGGTGTCGGACGGGTCTGGAATGGTGGCAATCTGTACAACGGGAAGGTTCCCGGTTCAAGAGGTAATACACCCCTCCGCCGAGGGTGTGGCGATTGCCAAGATCAATGGTGTGTTCTATTGCAGCTGCTACGCCCCACCAAGGTGGCCAATAGAACAGTTCTACCAGATGATCGACAGGCTCTCGTCGGACCTCGTGGGCCGGAAACCGGTAGTAATAGCGGGAGACTTCAACGCTTGGGCAGTGGAGTGGGGCAGCCGCTGTACAAATAGCAGGGGTCAAGCGCTAATGGAAGCGTTTGCGAAACTCGATACTGTGCTAGCTAATGATGGCTCCGCTAGTACATTCCGTAGAAACGGAGTGGAGGCGTGGATTGATTTGACCTTTGCCAGCCCGAGTCTGGCTCCAGGCATGGAATGGAGGGTAGACGAAGGCTACACCCATAGTGATCATTTAGCAATCCGCTTTAAGATCAACTATGGTGTGCAGCATCCGAGGGCGGGAGATCCCTGTCAGGTAAGCGGGTGGAAGTCCAATCACTTCGACAGCGAAGCTTTCACCGCGGCCCTGGGACTGGAGGCCAACACCGACAGTCTAAGCGGGGATGCGCTGGTAGCTGTTCTATCACGCGCGTGCGACGCCACTATGCCGAGAAAAACACTGCCAAGAAACGGCAGATGCCCGGTATACTGGTGGAGTGCCGAGATTGCAGCTCTACGGTCAGCCTGCCTCAGAGCTAGACGAAGGATGCAAAGAGCTCGCACCGAGGATGCAAGAGAGAACCGCCGTGAAGTGTTTCGAGCTGCGAAATTGGCCCTTAACAAGGCTATTAAAAGCAGCAAGAGAGCGTGTTTCGACAACCTGTGTGAGAGTGCCAACGCGAATCCGTGGGGCGACGCCTACCGGATTGTGATGGCCAAGACCAAAGGGGGCTCCTCACCCCCTGAACGGTCTCCGGACCGGTTGGCAACGATTATCGAAGTACTCTTCCCGTCTCGAGCCACAAGCCCCTGGCCACCTGCACTACGAGACAGTGCGGGCACGGTCGAAATGGTGGATCCAGTGACGAACGAAGAACTACTCGCAGTGGCTAAATCCCTAGCAATGAACAAAGCTCCAGGGCCGGATGGAGTCCCGAACAACGCTCTCAAGGCAGCGATCATAGCGAACCCGAACATGTTCAGGCTAGCTATGCAGAGATGCCTTGACGAGTGCCGTTTCCCCGATAGATGGAAAAGGCAGAAACTGGTGCTGTTGCCGAAGCCCGGGAAGCCGCCAGGCGACCCATCGGCGTACAGACCAATCTGTCTGATAGACACGACTGGCAAACTGCTTGAGAGGATCATCCTCAACAGGCTCACCCCGTACGCGGAAGGTACGGACGGTCTGTCAAGCAACCAGTTTGGCTTTCGGAAGGGTAAGTCCACAGTGGACGCTCTCAACTCAGTGATAAATACTGCCGAGATAGCGATCCAACGAAAAAGGCGAGGTATTCGATACTGTGCGTTAGTGACACTTGACGTGAAGAATGCATTCAACAGCGCAAGCTGGGATGCCATCGCGCTCTCGTTACACCGGCTTAGCCTACCGGTGGGTCTGTACCGGATCCTGGAAAGTTACTTCCAAAACCGCGTACTGCTATACGAGACCGATGCCGGTCAGAAAAGGGTTCCGATTACCGCCGGAGTCCCGCAGGGCTCGATCCTAGGCCCGGTGCTATGGAACCTCATGTATGACGGGGTTCTGAGACTGAAGTTCCCTCCTGGGGTCAAGATCGTCGGCTTTGCCGACGACGTAACCTTGGAGGTCTACGGGGAGTCAATTCCTGAGGTAGAACTAACCGCAGAACACGCGATTAGCACGGTGGAGGAATGGATGAGCGCGAGAGGCCTGGAGCTCGCTCATCATAAGACGGAGGTAGTTATCGTCAACAACCGCAAGTCGGCACAACATGCAGTTATCCATGTGGGAGAAGTCGCGATCACTTCACAGCGAAGTCTGAAGTCTCTCGGAGTCATTATAGACGACAAGCTGACCTTCGGCAGCCATGTCGACTATACGTGCAAGAGAGCGTCGACTGCTGTTGCGGCACTATCGAGAATGATGTCCAACAGCTCAAAGGTGTGCGCCAGTAGACGTAGGTTACTGGCAGGCGTTGCCGTATCTATCCTCAGGTACGGCGGCCCGTCATGGTCAAGAGCACTGAGGGTAACCAGTTACCTACAGAAACTGGAGAGCACCTACCGCGTGATGTGCCTCAGAGTGATATCTGCCTACCGCACGGTATCACACGATGCATCCTGCGTGATAGCGAGCATGATGCCAGTCGGGCTGGTCATTCGGGAAGATGAGGAGTGCTTTGAGCTACGTGGAAATAGGGGAGCCCGCGAGCGCACCAGGGTGACCTCGGTCGCCAGATGGCAGCGTGAGTGGGACAACTCCTCGAAAGGTAGGTGGACCCACCGGCTGATACCTAGCATATCGAGCTGGGTGGGAAGACCCCATGGGGAAGTTCACTTCCACCTGACACAATTCCTGTCAGGCCATGGCTGTTTCCGTCAGTACCTCCACAGGTTCGGGCACGCGGAGGTCCCAGTCTGCCCGGACTGCCCAGGTGTAGATGAAACTGCCGAACACATACTGTTCGTATGTCATCGGTTCGACGTCGAAAGAAGAGCAATGCTTGACGTCTGTGGCTGGGACACAACCCCGGATACCCTTATCCAGCGGATGTGTCAAACGGTGGAGAAGTGGAACGCAGTCTCGGCTGCTACCATCCAGATTGCCAGTAGGCTACAGGTAATCTGGCGAACCGAGCAACAGACGGCGGGCACGGCTAACTAGTGATTGGTTAGCTGGAGCGAAAAAGGCCAAGCGCAAAATAAGAGAGTGAATGGTCTGTTCATGCCGAGGTAGGTTGGCGCAGCGAATGGCAACCGCGTAAGGGGTAAACCCAGCCACCCCGAAGCAAGACAGAAGAGTGAGTGTATAGGCGTATAAGTGGACTGCCTCATGCCAAGACGGGAGGGTCGTAGCGTAGTATGTTGGAACTAAGCTATCGATGCCTCATGGCGTGGCAGAGGAGTGAAAGGGTGAGCATCCAAGTCAGTCTCACACTGCATGTTAAGGGTGAGCATAAAAGTCAGCCTCACAGGTTGGTAGCAAGCAAGGAATGAAAAAGGTGAGCACAAAAGTCAGCCTCGCATGGTATGTCAGAAGTGGGGCCTAAGAAAAATGTCCCACATGGGATGCCAGAGGGAGTGACAAAGGTACAATAGAGTGGCACGATTGAGAGTGAACCAGGTGATAGGGTGAGCACCCAATTCAGCCTCACATGTATGGGTAGGGCGAGCACAAAAGTAAGCCTAGCAAGGAATGAGTAAGGTGAGCACACAAGTCAGCCTCGCATGGAACGTAAAAGGTGAGCACAAAAGTCAGCCTCATGTGGGAGTGTTTGAGAGCGAATCAAAGTGTGATTGAGAGAGCACCCAAGTAAGCCTCATACAGGATGTATGATCGCGCGAGTGAGAGTGAATGAGTACACTTAGTACAGCCATCCCCCCAGAAGTAATACCGAGAGGTAGTTCCTGGGAGGAATGATGGCGGAGCCCAATGGAGTTTAGTCGGTATTAATGGCTGGTCACCATTCGAGTCCGACACGCCCCCAGTGCACCCCGTGTGGTAGATTGGACCCTACCGTTAGCACGTGTACTGGGCTAGGACATAAAGGTCTTCTCCATTGTAAAAAAAAAAAAAAAAAAAAAGCGCTAATGGAGGCGCTTGCGAAACTCGATACTGTGCTAGCTAATAATGGCTCCGCTAGTACATTCCGCAGAAACGGAGTGGAGGCGTGGATTGACGTAACATTTGCCAGCCCGAGTCTGGCTCCAGACATGGAATGGAGGGTAGACGAAGGCTACACCCATAGCGATAATTTAGAAATCCGCTTTAGGATCAACTATGGTGTGCAGCATCCGAGGGCGGGAGATCCCTGTCAGGTACGCGGGTGGAAGCCCAATCACTTCGACAGCGAAGCTTTCACCGCGGCCCTGGGACTGGAGGCCAACACCGACAGTCTAAGCGGGGATGCGCTGATAGCTGTTCTACCACGCGCGTGCGACGCCACTATGCCGAGAAAAACATTGCCAAGAAACGGCAGATGCCCGGTATACTGGTGGAGTGCCGAGATTGCAGCTCTACGGTCAGCCTGCCTCAGAGCTAGACGTAGGATGCAAAGAGCTCGCACCGAAGATGAAAGAGAGAACCGCCGTGAAGTGTTTCGAGCTGCGATTTTGGCCCTTAACAAGGCCATTAAAAGCAGTAAGAGAGCGTGTTTCGACAACCTGTGTGAGAGTGCCAACGCGAATCCGTGGGGTGACGCCTACAGGATTGTGATGGCCAAGACCAAAGCGGGCTCTTCACCCCCAGAACGGTCTCCGGACCGGTTGGCAACGATTATCGAAGTACTCTTCCCGTCTCGAGCCACAAGCCCCTGGCCACCTGCACTACGAGACAGTGCGGGTACGGCCGAAATGGTGGCTCCAGTGACGAATGAAGAACTACTCGCAGTGGCTAATTCCCTAGCAATGAACAAAGCTCCAGGGCCGAATGGAGTTCCAAACAACGCTCCCAAGGCAGCGATCATAGCGAACCCGAACATGTTCAGGCTAGCTATGCAGAGATGCCTTGACGAGTGCCGTTTCCCCGATAGATGGAAAAGGCAGAAATTGATGCTGTTGCCGAAGCCCGGGAAGCCGCCAGGCGACCCACCGGCGTACAGACCAATCTGTCTGATCGACACGACTGGCAAACTGCTTGAGAGGATCATCCTCAACAGGCTAACCCTGTACGCGGAAGGTACGGACGGTCTGTCAAGCAACCAGTTTGGCTTTCGGAAGGGTAAGTCCACAGTGAACGCTCTCAACTCAGTGATAAATACTGCCGAGATAGCGATCCAACGGAAAAGGCGAGGTATTCGATACTGTGCGTTAGTGACACTTGACGTGAAGAACGCATTCAACAGCGCAAGCTGGGATGCCATCGCGCTCTCGTTACACCGGCTTAGCCTACCGGTGGGTCTGTACCGGATCCTGGAAAGTTACTTCCAAAACCGCGTACTGCTATACAAGACCGATGCCGGTCAGAAAAGGGTTCCGATTACCGCCAGAGTCCTAGGCCCGATAAACGATCTAAATAGTCAATGGACAAACATAGATTCACGCTTGAAGTCTGGTAGAAAACCCATCTATGACCGCATACCACATCCAAACCGTTATAAATTTCGATTCCGTCAATGAAATATTTTCAAACTTACAAGGGATACACTTGATTACTGTATCTTTCGAATGCCATGTACTAAATAAGTAGACAAATATTTTTTTGTTTATAGAGATAGGACCAAACCCGTAGGTGTTTGCTGGTAGCCTTATGAAACGTGTCATAAAACTTCAAATTGCAATTTCTCTCGAATCTCTCGATGGATCATTTTGAAATTCACTGAGTAGATGCTTGGATACTGTAGCTTTCGAATGCCGTATGCCAAATTTATGGTCATTTTTTGTTAATAACGGTTTTAGGAACACCGTGATAACGTTGCCCATTTTGGCCGGAAAAACTAAACGAAACTCGGTGTTGTGTTCAACAATTGCGATTTGTTGTTTTAATGTTGATGATTGATAATTTGCACATAAATATTCCAGATAACAAAAAATATAGCCTACCTACGCTGCTGCTCATCCAGAAACTACCATAATTCTACCATAAGTTTTTATTAATTAATTGAAATATCTAGTTCAAAATATGACATGCGACGCAACTTGAAATCCGTCGATGCTCGTTCTTCCTGTCGTTGAACTAGTACATGGTTGAAGCGTCCAACACGGAAGTGGGATGAATGAATGATTACGAAGATAAATTAAAGTTTACGACTTTTGTGGCAGCTCGTGGGAATGAGAGCAACCGTACCAGTGACTGACTTGGGAAAATCTTGTACAACAGAACTTCAGGTGAGCCTCTGCTGTCGGCACTTGAGACAGGAGAGAACCAACTTTTATGAGTTTTATTGAAAGTTTTACAATTACCTCCTTCTCGCTTCGTCCAAGGTAATATTTCAAGTGGATTCATCCGCCGCTGCTAGGGTGGAAAATTAAATATTGATTAAAGTGATTTTCCGATGTTTTATCGGTGGTCCGAATACGAACTTCGATTGATAATCAGTTGAAATGCCCGTTAAGTGGAAATTCTACACAAATTTGCTGAAAATTTGAAATAGCATGGAACTAGATTCTAGACTTAATACAACGCTTGTATAGGGTATCGGTTGTTTTCAATAACTCTTAGCTACGAAAATAAAATGATTTTAATGAAAGAAAGATCAGTTTTATACAGTTGCCATCAAAATTTGCATTGGAAAGTAAATGAAAACTGTATTATTCATCCATTCCACAGAATACAAATCAATCTAGTCCCTTCTATAGCTTTCCTGCAACGAACGACACCATCCAGCAAAAAATGGAATAAAAATAATATCAAAAAAGAATTTAAATAACACAAAAGTCGCTCATCAAAATGTTTCATTCATTGGCATTCTCGAACTTCTTTGTGTGCGTAGAACCAACTTGAGCAGAGTTTTTCCTACTCCTGCCACCATCCCACATAGCCAATAAAAGCCGAGATGAAACTAGCTCAAGTTCTGTTTCTCCATTACTGTAATGCCACGAAGCTGAGCAAATAACGAAGACACCTTGGGTATTTTCCTCTCCACTTGGCACTCAACCGTCATTACACGTTTCAGTGTGTTACCCTAAAGTTTGGATATTGCAACAGGTGCTACAAAATATCGGAGAAATCGATATTGAACTCATCAACTCCGCTTCATAACCATCAACAATACAATGTCAAACTCAAAGAACTACAATTACCACGAACGCCCTGCTTCTTCAGTGTGCCAGATATGCAACGCTGATGGAAGGCAGCGCTACAGCAAAATTGTACATCTATACCGATATAGTTTAGCATCAGACTGACGATGCCGGCACTTCTTGCTCTCCGTTTCCTTCCGGTCTATGCGGGGAGCTTTCCCAGTTTGCCATTACAGAATTGCATTCCATTATTCGCAGTGTCTCTTGTCGCTTGTAAGCGTGGTTCGAGACCATGAAAAGTTTTCGGAACACTTTAAGTGATTCTTTTCCCGAACAAACTTTGCCGGTTCGGATTCT
The DNA here is from genome assembly GCF_030247195.1 of Topomyia yanbarensis. Lineage (NCBI taxonomy): Eukaryota > Metazoa > Arthropoda > Insecta > Diptera > Culicidae > Topomyia > Topomyia yanbarensis. Next base: position 38,463 of record NW_026683836.1, on the reverse strand, counting down.
GGGCGCTCTGGGCGCACGATACACGATAAATCAACATTACAACTCTAGCAGCGCATAGGCAGAGATTATACCGGAGGTGATGGAAATACTTTCACCACTTTAAGTGTGACCGAAAATCTGAAGGTGCGTCACGATGGATTGTGGTCTTGAATGGTAGCGACAGAGAAAAACGTGTACTTTATAAAGTAACGCGCAGTTTAAATTACGTGCTGAATCTATTCCGATAAGAAAAATCATGTAGGGAAAGTTAGAAATAATTGTTACACGAATGCTACTACTTTATCACTTCGTTATTTTCTCTGCATATATTAAGGAATAAGGAACATTATCAGTGTATTCTGACACTTAAGAAATACTAGAACATATTCCAGCAAGACACAGCGAATCTTACAAAAACTATTTCAACAATACTATTTCTATTTTTTTATTTTCAGTTCTACCCGAGCATCCGGTAGTGCTGAACCAGTGGGGCCAGCAACTCAACAGTTCGAAACTGGGCCCCAAAGAGGAAGGCGATGACATCGTGCTGACCTGTCGAGTCGTGGGCGGTAAGTGCAAAACCTCTAACTGTCCACACCCAAAGGCTGTGTCGCATACAGCGTACCATTGCGCACAGAAAGAAGCTTGTCGGATGTAAAAAAAAACTTTTTTCATGCGAGAAACAAAAACGCCGTGCCACACAGAAGGGAGATACACTACACAATGATGAGCTCTACTACGTGTCTTCCTCCAGCCTTCCCACTGGTGAACTGGTGGCTTTCCTATTTTAAATTTGCTAAACGGTCCAATCAAACAACGTCATCGCCCCGAACGAACTTTAGCAAAGTTTGTTTCCATCCTGTTTAAGAGTCTGTTTCGCTGGGTTTCCGCTTGAAGCTATTCATCAACTGAACTGACCAACCAACCAACCAACCAAGCAAGCAAGCAACCAACAACCGACGAACAAGGTAGGGCGGAAAGACGAGAGAACCTTCCCTTACCGCTTGATAGTGTTGGTAGTGGTTGCAGCACCGAAAGCCGGAAATTGATACGGGCGCTCTGTTTGCACTGCTATTTCGCTCAACTTCACTTTCATTTGAGTTCAAAGTTAATTATTTTGCGGAAGACGAGGAAAAAAGTACTCAACTATGAGGCACCACTGACCCCACTTATCTGTGATGGTTGTTGGGTACAAGTGGCCATCCTCTAAGGGTGCTCGCAGTGACAGGGATGAATAATTGACTGGAAGAATTTCTGGTCAAACTATATCAAGTTGAACTAGCGCTGTCAATGTCATGCTACAATCTGGTGTATGCATTGCTTGGCTATAACGCTAAACGGGTGTGAGTCAGTATCAAATTTAAATTTGTTTTTTCTTTGGAATATTTAATTACAAATAGCACAGCATAAATGGTGCAACAGCTAAGAAGACACTTGCATTAAGACCAGGTTCCCGGAATACCCCGAAATGCTACCAGTTCGTCCAAATACTCTCAAAATGTCCTCCAGTGTGCTTGTTTTGCAAAATAATGAAGTTTGAAGCGTCGTACGACGGGTTTTGCAACCAGTCGAAAACCGTTGCTTTTTACCGGAGGAACCAGGTTCCCAGAATATCCCCGAGTGTGTCCAATTTGACCAAAAGCACTCAAAATCTTCTCCAGTGCGCTTGTTTTGCTAAAATGTGAACACCCCGTAAGACGAGTTTTAGAACCGATCGAAAAATGGCCTCTTCGCCGAAGGAACCAGGTTCCCGGAATAGTCCGTGTTATGCTCAATTCGACCAAAAACTCTCGAAATGAGCTCCAGTGCGCTTGCCTTGGGTAATCATCAAGTTTTACATGTCGCAAGACGGGTTTTTGAAATGATACAAAAATGTCCTTTTTGCCGCAGGATTCAGGTCCCCGGAATACCCCGAGGTGCGCTTGTGTTGTAAACTCATGAAGTTTGTAGTACCGGAAGACGACCGTCGAAAGGCGTCCCTTTTTACCGGAGGAACCAGGTTTCCGGAATATTCCGAAGTATGTCCAATTTGACCAGAAACCTTCAAAATGCTTGCTTGTTTTGTAAAAATATGGTCGAAAAGTGACTTCTTTGCCGGAGGGACAAGGTGTCCGGAATACCCTGGGTTGTGGCCAATTCGACCAAAAATCCTCAGAATGTTGGTCAATGCAATGTTTTACAAAATCATTAAGGGGGGGGGGGAGGGTTTCAGCGTGAAAAAAACACTTTCTTTGCGATTTTTTTAAACTTTGCGTGAGCTCACTCGGAGCCGATAGTTGTTCGACTTTCCCACCGACACCAGGAGCACAGACTCCGAAGGAGTTGAGCGATAGTGCGTCTCCATCAAATCAAAAAGTGCAAACCGTGGTCAACCGTCCGCCTCCACCACGAGCATTTGTTTGAACTGCGCGCGCGAATTCAAACCGAAATAGTGTAATCGGCTCCATAGGTGCCGGCGGTAGTGTAGTGCAGTGTAGAGGGTGCATTTTGAAAGAGCCAACTTCCGCCCACCGCCCACAACCCATAAACAACCCACCTAATGGGGGAACCTCCCCCTCTCCCCACCCCCTGGGAGCAGTGGCCCATCTTTGAGTCGGACTTTGCCAGGATACTTAAACTCTGGCGATATAATTGACAAGCAGACTCTGCTACTGCGAGCAAAATCATTGGATGGTGATTTCAATGCCCGACTGACGAAACCCGTTCACGATTTTGAAATCGGTACAACGTGTGTTAGGATGCGATCCGACAATGGTGGTTTCGGCCACAAAAGAAGGTAGAGGGACCCGCTATGTCTTAAGGACGACATCGAAAAAGGCATATTGAACGAGCTGATCGACGGGCAAAAAGTTGAGGTGGTTTCTCACCCCACGCTCAACATTACTCATGGTGTCGTTTACGATATCGATACTAAAGACATGAGCAACGAAGAACTTCTTGACGAGCTGAAAGGTCAAGGAGTCACAGCAGTGCGTATGATCACCAAGCTGCACGAAGGAGTAGTGAGCAATACTACTCTGGTGGTGATATCTTTTAGTGGCTCAACCCTCCCCGACTACATTTACCTCGGATTGGTACGCACTAGCATCCGGCCATACTACCCATCCCCCATGCTGTGCTACCGCTGTGGCAAATTTGGGCATGGCACTAGGGTGTGCCCCAACAAGGAAACTTGCTTGAACTGCAGCCTGAACCACCCATCAGCCAAAGATAACCCATGCACCCAAGTCTCGAAGTGTATAAACTGCAGCGGAGAGCACTCAACAAGAGCAAAAGAGTGCCCCAAATACATGGAAGAGGTATCCATCATTAAAGACCGGGACGATGAGATATTAAACCTAAAAAAATACCTGGCGGAGGCTGTTCGCCAGCTTAGAATTGCCAAGCAACAACTCACCGAGGTAAGCAGAGCTAACACTTCACCGAAAGTAGAGCAGGGAAACGTCAACAAACTAAACCCGACCACCACGATATCGAGCGAATGTAACGTAGTAGCCGCGAAACAACAGCGAGACCCTCGACTTCGTGACGAACGAAAGCAGCAAAGAAATCGTAGCCGAGCAGGCGATGGAGATAAATCCCAAAGCCCTATCGGAAACAAAACAGAGCCAGCACCACCGAAACAATAACGGACAACCCGAGCGAATTCCCGCAACAAGAACCCTTCACTATCCGGACATTTGAACATTTCAGACATCGAAACGACGCAAAACTCCATGCCCCAAGCATCTTTCGTAATGTCCGACTAGCCTTACAACGATCATAGCAACTGGGGATGCCAATAAAAAACAACGAATTCAACAGCAACATAAAACAAAGCCCGCCTGTGTCGACCCTCACCGGGGAAGTTCCGGATACGTCCGACGCACCCCCGGCGGCTGTCGACACAGGACCATTGCATCACCAACAGGGAAGTACCTTTAACATCCCCATTAGCATTCGATTTGCGCATTCACCATCCATCTCAGGCCAACCAGACAGAAATCCAGAAAATCCACCACCAAAGCAATCCCAAACGATGGGAACCACGACCGCCTCGCATCTTGCCGGGCCCCAGAGTAGGCGATCTCCCCGCCTGATCTCAAAAATGACACCAGTTTCAGGAAAACTAAGCGAACAGCTCCACTGCAACGAGAACCGGTTCAGGTCTCCCGATATCCCCGCACCTGGCGGATCACCGGGAAGAATTCTTAGCCGGGAAACTCCTACTCACCAACAGCAACGAGTACGACAAGACCTCAGCCCGGTTCCCGGTTGCTCTTGGCATCCGGTACGTTTTAGACCATCCAGGAATCCAGTAGTCACCAATCGTGACGCCCACTTCCCCGTGCCGGCCCTGACCGGGGACGTTCCGCCTTGCAGCGATGCTCCCCCGGCGGCTGCTGGTGCGGAAGGCCCGGACACATCCCGGGTAAGTTCATATCACCATTCCAACCAACAAGAACAATTCAGCGCCACAAACTCTTTTTCAAGGAATGATCGAACTGCCGACGTTTGGCTGACCACACGCTTCAGAAAACGATACCAAAACCTATCCGCAACGCAACGCACAAAAACTACCGACACAACGCCTGCGGACCCCTTGCTCTACCTCCCGCGGTCATTGGAAGAGACGTACGCCAGACCACCCATCAACAACTGCAACAAAAATTACCCCCTCAACACAAACAAAGCGCACGAAACCGATGACTTTCTATCAAGGGAGAAAGCCTCTTCTCCTGCACCAGCCCTGTCCGCGGACGTACCGGCCCTTACTGACGAGCCTTCGGCGACTGCTGGTGCAGGGGGCCCAGATCACCACCGGGTAAGTCTAACCACACCCTACTCCCACCAAGACCAGTCGTATGGCTCCGAATCATTTCCAGGTAGCCCGCCACGCAGTCTCAACAGCGTCTCGATGACCAACAGCACCGGCTCAGAATATTCCACGCTAGCCGTCCAGTGGAACATCAACGGCCTAAGGAACAACCTAGGGGACCTACAGAATATAATCGCCGGCACCGAACCACTTTGTCTCGCCATTCAGGAAACCCACTCGCACACCGGCGTTGACCCCACCCCATGGTTCGGAAACAGATACGAATGGGAGACGGTCAGAGGAAACAACAACCACCAAACCATCGAATTGGGCATCAAGGTGGAACTCCTGTCGGTGCACCTCCCCCTCAACACGGAATTAATAGCGGTCGCCAGGAGGATATCAACCCCCATCAGCTGCTCCATTGCATCCATCTAACTAACCAGCCTGATCAACCAGGTCCCCGCCCCATTCATCGTCATGGGGGATCTCAACGCACACCATACGGCCTGGGGCTCGAACAAGTGCTGCCATCGAGGTAACGAGATCGTCAAACTCATCGAGGAAATCGACGCCGTGATACTAAACGACGGTAGTACCACGTTCATCCGTGGCAACGCCTCCTCCGCCCCCGACGTCACCTTCGCCTCTAGTTCCATCGCTGGGATATGCGGCTGGTCCACGTCCAACGATACCACCGGGAGTGACCACTTCCCCATCGTGCTACGCATAAATCGCCTCCAACTTAAAACCACCCGACGAAGACGTTGGCTATACGTAAACGTCGACTGGGATGCCTAAGACGCTGCCATACAGTCCCACCTTGATCGAGACCGTACGTACTTACTGGTCGAACTCTTAGAAACTATCGTCAACGCAGCGAAAGAAACCATCCTCTGAACAAGTGGGGTACCACCACAACGTGCCGTGCACTGATGGAATCCAGAAGTGGCCGCTGCCGTCAATGCTCGCCGGAAAGCTCTCCGCACCTTACAAAAACACCGCCCAATCACCCGCTTCGGGACCAAAGAGCGAACAATTTTAGAACACTCCGAAGCGCTGCGAGGAAAACAATCCAAACGGCTAAAGAAACCAGCTGGAGGAACTTCGTGGACGATATCCACACGGACTCCTCTACCACGGAGCTGTGGAGATGGGTCAACGCGCTCAGTGGCAAACGTCGACAAAATGGCTACTCTTTAGCGGTCAACAACACCACCATTACTGATCCCGAGGAAATCGCGAATAAGATAGGCTGCCTCTTCGAATCGTTGTCCGCTGACAAAGCCCTGCCAGTCGCATTCGCTCAGAAAAAAAGCAGACACGAAGCCTCCCCTACGACCTTCACACCAGACTCCACAGTCACCTACAACAGACCCTTTACCGGAGCTGAACTTGCCGTCGCTCTCACTAACGCATGAGGAAAGTCCGACGGCCTTGACAGGCTTGGTTACCCGATGCTTATGCATCTTCCGCCCGGAGGCAAAAAAGCCCTCCTAGACTCTTTTAACACTATCTGGGAACGCGGGTCCTTCCCAGAGGAATGGAAACTGGCCCACGTAGTCCCCATTCCTAAAAAATGCCAGGGTACTCGTGCCCCGAGCGACTTCAGGCCAATCAGCCTGCTATCATGCACCACTAAGACACAGGAGAGGATGGTCAACCGGCGACTGACCACGTGGCTGGAAGACGAGAATCTACTCGACCCACGCCAATTCGCTTTCCGGAAGGGATTCGGCACCGGAGCCCACCTGGGCTCGCTCGGCGAGGTATTAGACAGAGCAAAGTCCGAAGGCATCCACGCCGATATTATTATACTCGACATAGCAAAAGCTTACAACACAGTCTGGCGGGAAGGCGTCTTTCAACAACTCCAACGATGGGACATACAAGGGAACCTAGGCGTCTTCATCCAAAACTTCCTAACCAACAGCCGCTTTCGGGTATGCATAGGCGGCACACTCTCCGACAAATTCCGCGAGGCCAACGGAGTGCCTCAAGGGTCGATACTAGCCGTGACCCTCTTCTTAGTGAGGATGAATTCGCTCTTCACCGCGCTACCCGGGGCCGTCTATGTCTTCGTGTAAGCGGACGACATCATATTGGTGGCCCTCGGGAAGACGATCCCGCGCACAAGATTATCTCTGCAGGCCGCCGTCAACGCAGTCGGCCGATGGGCACTCGCCACTGGATTCAACATCGCCGCCACCAAGTGCGCCATTACACACTGCTGCAGCACATATCACCCAGCCAACGCTCGTCCAATCCGCCTCAACCGTACAGTAATTCCGTTCCGAAAGGAACCGGTCGTCCTCGACCGGAAACTGACAATGATACCACACTTCCGGTGACTGAAAAAGACTGCCAGTGCAGAAAACGATTAGTCCGGACCATTTGCGCCCCACCACCCCGAAAACAACCGCCGAGCAGCGCTGAACGTCGGACGATCTCTTATCCACAGCAGAATCTTCTACGGGATCGAGATGACTTGCCGGAACCTAGACGGACTCTCCGACATCCTCGGGCCCTTATACCACGGAACGGTGCGGCTAGCCTCCGGTCTACTACCGAGTACCACGGCCGAAGCTGCCTGTGTAGAGGCAGGAGTACTACCCTGCCGCTGGGAAACAGCCAGGGTGGCCTTCAGAAGAGCACTAAGTTTCCTGGAGAAAACTTCGGGCGACGAGTGCCCCCTTCTCACCACCGCCTTCAACCTGCACCAGGAGTTCACCAGCAACGACCTCCCACCCATCGCTCGTCTACACCGGGTGAGACCGCGGGCCTGGTACGACCCCGGACCCAACACCGACGACAGCCTTGCTCGCACTATAAAAGTTGGCGACCACCCCAGCAGCATACTAGTTAAATATAGACAGCTAACCGAAGATATTCACATCACACTAAAATCTTTACTGAAGGTTCCAAAGCGAACGAAGGTGTTGGAGCGGGGATCAGCGGCTTGGGGAACAGGCTCTCCTTCCGCCTACCTCCCTCCTGCTCGATTTTCTCGGCGGAAGCGGCCGCCATTGCAGTGGGAATGATCAAAAGACCCACCGATACACCGACGGTCATATTTGCAGACTCGCTCTCGGTCCTGAGGGACGTCGCTAGCGGGACCTCCAAACATCCCTTCGTTGAGGCCATCGAGACACTTCGAGACCCACTGGTCACCATCTGCTGGGTTCCGGGTCACAGCGGCATCAAGGGTAACACAGATGCCGACCGATTAGCCCTCATCGGCAGACGGGCCCGGACCCGGCTACCTAATGAGACTCCAACCATTGACATCATCAGGGAATTCAACACCAGCTTGCAGAACGGATTCACCAACCACTGGCGGAGTTCTCGAAATCACACCCAAAAAATCAAAGGCTCAGCCGACACCTGGACCGATCGACATAGCCAGAGGGAACAAAAAATACTCTCCAGCGAGCCCGTCCCAGAATGTGCCTCCTGCAACACCCGGTTCACCGTCGAACACCTGCTGTGCAACTGCCGAGAACTGGAGGACCTACGGCGTCAGTACGGCCTGACTGGTCCGATACGGGACACCCTATCCAACGACCCGGTTCAAGAGGAGGCACTCCTCCTCTTCCTAGAGGACGCCGGCCTATACAACAGCATTTAAACAATAAACTGGATAACGCAAACCCTCCGCAAACAAAATGAAATGTAACATTTATTAATTGTAATCCCGCTTTATTTCATGGGCGAATGACCTATAGGTTAAATCCCCAATAAACAATAATAATAATAATAATAATAATAATAATAATAATAATAATAATAATAATAATAATAATAATAATAATAATAATAATAATAATAATAATAATAATAATAATAATAATAATAATAATAATAATAATAATAATAATAATAATAATAATAATAATAATAATAATAATAATAATAATAATAATAATAATAATAATAATAATAATAATAATAATAATAATAATAATAATAATAATAATAATAATAATAATAATAATAATAATAATAATAATAATAATAATAATAATAATAATAATAATAATAATAATAATAATAATAATAATAATAATAATAACTTTGCGTGAAGCGCAATTAATCAAAACTTTTGTATGTAGTGTATCATTTCAATAACATGCCGTAATTTTTCCATGTAAAAATCGACAAACGACGCGATGACGAAGCTTTTTGTGGAATGTCTGATAAAACAAGATTTGCGGTGTTACCTGCCATTCAAAAACTACTTAACCGATTTCTTTCAAACTTTGCATATACATTCTATGCAAAAATACCTAACCCCTACGTTGAGTCTCAACTTAAAGCCGGCAAATGAAATTTGCTGGCCTTGGGACTTTTGCGAAGGAGTGCAGAGTATGTGTACCAGCTAATCGGGTTGCATGTAAAGGTCAACGATTCGAGGATGAATTGCGAGGATCTGCTGGAACACGGGGATGGCTGTTTCAAAGACACTATGCTTCAACCAGTGAAAAAACCGGATTACAAACGTCCGGAAGCATCAGTCGCAGCTGACGGAAAGAGGACATACTCAGACTCTTATCGGTTGACCTACCTGTTCGCCTTTTTATGCCGTGGGTCATGAACTGCACTAATTACAAGCAACTGTGACACGCAGTATCCCATTGTAGCAATAAGGTTCGTATTGGGAAATGTAGTTGGAATATAATAATATTGAAAAGTGGCTCTACTGTGGGGTAAATCCATATGATCTCCCAACATGTCCCGCGTGCAAACAGCGTGAGGAGAAACTTAGGAGTTCCCTTCCGGGACTCTCTAAGCGCGTTACGCCATCGAATCCTACGACCATCTATACTATATTGTACACTGACGAAAGCGACTGTGATGAACCCCAGCAGGGAACATCTTCTGCTGTGCCTAGAAGCAATAGAAAAGGAGGAATCTCATAAACTTCCTTGTAAAGGCCAAAAGGTGTATCTTCAAGGTTCTCCAAAAATAACAGCTCGAGAACGTACGGGTGCAAATTCGAAGCTCTCAGTATCCAAAACCTGAGCTCAGGAAACGATATCCCAGCACTTCCAATGTCTTAGACGAAGAAACAACCCAGCGCTGAATTAATATATTTCTCTGACATTGTGGACCAAATTTTTACAGCTTTAAATATTCCTAACCCTCTTAATAGTATTTTGATGATCTTTTTCCTCGCAGTTCAACATTCTTGATGCAAAATGGCCCCTTGCTTTCAGCGATTGTATCATTCGAAGTCTAATGTATCAAACGAGGTCACTGTTCTACAGTGAAATTACAGAAACATCATCCCAAAAATCGAAATTCAAATAAATAATTCGAAATACGATGCACTTGAACCTATTGATTGGAATTGATTGGAAGAGCTACGCGTCCGCGATATCCAACAAAATCAAGTCCACACAAGAGCTTCCTCTCGAGGAAGAATACGTATTGTTGGTTGGTTTTATTCTCAACACCGCCATTCAAGCTCAGACCAAGCGCGTACTAGACGCGAACTCTCGCGGTCGGTCTCCCAACCTGTGGTGGAATAGAGTTCTTAGATGAGTACACGGAGAAGGCCACCGCGTATAAGACCTTTCGGAATAATGGATCGCGGTTAAAGGCGCGAATGAGAAGTTTGTTGAAAGCCATGAAACGTAGTTACTGGCACCGGTTCGTTGACGGACTAACGAGAACTGGAAGCTGTATCATTTTACCTATGTTCAAAATGGTCATATTGAAGTTGTCGCAAAGCTCGATTATCGATTATCATCTGAAAATTTACTCAGTTCTTCCCAGGTTTCTACGGGAGCTTTTAATTTTTTTCATGTTTTAAATTTTTGAAACCAAAACTGCGATTTTTACTAAAAAATGGGTTAACATATTAATGTAAAAATAATAATACTATTTTTTGTGAAAAGCTCTCGCAGTTACCTGAGTAAAGGCGATTGTCACCGTCTGCGTCTTTTATCACCATCAACAGAGCTATTTTTGAAGATAAACCACATTGGTTATGCAACTATTTTTTCCTATCTTATTTTATTGCAAACAACTAAGTAGTCTTCATTTAATTATATTCAAAATTGCCCATATTTTGTCGCAGCGCTGCAAATTTTCAACAGGTTATTTTGAACTTGAAGGAGGTACAAATCTCAAATCATGCCCTACTATGCTCAATTCGCTGTTGTTGGTTTGAATCATTCATTCAAACAGTCGACCTGCTCAATCATTTTCCATTCATTTTCAATTTCACTGACCCTGTGAATATCTCTCTACTGCGGTATTGACTAGATTTTTCAAGCAAAAGTACTCTGAACATACTTCTTACTGTTCATGTAAGCTTGAAAACGTTAATCATGTCAACATTTAACCAAAACTGGTTTCTACAGAGCAGATGACAGCTTTGGTTGGTGAATGAAAAAGCATTAATTTGAAATGAAGACGTACGTTCAGTTATGAAAATCCCGCCAACTTGAAAGTGAATGATTGAGGGAGGTTTTGAATTTGAATCGTGGCTGGGTTTGATTGAACTGAAAGTTGGCATTTGAAAATGAAAATTTGCACCACTGGTCGCATGTAATTTTAAATATTCTTTGATTTGATGGCATTGTAAGGGAGCACGTGTCAGCCGAGTGATGCCAATCGGTCTGACGTTTCTTTGGATTGAACAAACTAATTTCTTTGTTTGTGTTGTGTTTATCTGACCAACTAGGGAACTAATCCACTGGATATTTGTTGTGCGTTGGGAATACGCACGGTTTCGTCGGAGTGGAATGATGACTGTTTAATCTTGTATGAAGGTTGAAAATTGACAATTCGCGAGAAGAATCGAAAACCAGCTATCAATGTGCGGTAGTCATATCAGCACGAAGAACAAATGTATTATTGTCATATGCTTTGATTTATTTTAGTCGAATAAATCATCAATCGATTAAAACAATCGTTCAATACAATTGAATACTTTCATGTACTTTGGAGTAGTACATGCACTATATTATTGATTGTGATGTCAAATTTTTTTCTTCTGTATTACTTGGATTTGCTCCATTGTATGAGCACATATCTAGCCTACACATGCTTGACGAAACTATCTATACCTTTATTTTTAATTAAATCAGTTTCTTTTCTTTCTTATTGTCTCCAAATCTTGTTCTAGTAAATAGCATGAAAAACCCCCACGCATGTCATCGATTGTATATCCGATTTACAAAATTAGTCGTTTCAGGGATTTCAGTAGTGCTTACTTTATACCAGTTAAAATACGATTAGGCGTAAAAATTCAAAATTTCGCGGAGAAAGAAAGCAATAAATAATTATCATTTAATTTCTAATTATAACAATAATACAGTTAATACACGATAAATAATACTCGTACTCCGAAATCTTTAATTACATGGACATTAACATATCTATTCGATAGATGTCTTGAGACAGCAAAGGTAATCGCTTCTCATTATACTGAATTGTTCTTGACATGTCGTATTCCTCGGAATAAATACACAAAGAAACAATAAAATCGTTCACATGCCGTTTCAGTCTTTTAAACATAAGCAATACTTCCGACTGTTGGCTGTCCGCAGCTCGTTGTTAAGTTGCTTTTTTACAAATCGAGCATTTCCAAATTATTTCCACAAACAATAAATTATATCATAAATTCTCGGCAGCCAGCAGCCCAGATCAAAAAACGCATGATAATACTTCTGAGAATTGCATTAATCGAATCACTAATCAAGGTGAATCCAGATTTGTGTAACTCTTTACCCCATCCTACTAACAAAAACCTGGCCATGGTAAACGTGGTGATGTAGATGTATACATGATCTCCATTACAAAGTTTGTTACACTAACATTCCTTTCGTTCCCCGATGATTGTACAGGTTTGACCGACACAGTTATTGGCATTTTAAAGTGTAGAATCTCGAAACGTGCAGATTCAGAATGTAATGAATCCCAAGCTCCCTCAGTGAAATTTCGCTTGTTCTGGTCAACTATGGAGTAGCAACGACCGAATTGTACAGTCATCTTGCTCATTCTTATGCTTAAAACTCTCGTATCTGAGTAATGATGTGAAGAAGAACTGCGCAAAATTTCAGAACAATTGGTCCAAGAGATTTTGGGTTATGGTGTACACCGTATTTTTTCGAGATGCCTCCTGTAAATTCCCTGTCACTCACCCAATTGTTTTATATTTTACAATGAACATTTGGGAAAATGTTGCATTATTTTATGTAAATTTCCGGAATAGACTAACGTTTTCTGTATCGACGGGCAAAAACGAAAACGGGCATCGGTAGCAACGGAAATTCCGCCACAGGGGGAACTCTCAATACCAGCTGGCCGATAAATAGGAACGAGTAGCGCCAAGAAGAATAATAAACCCTGCGAAGGTAGTTGTTAAGAAAAGTAAGTAATTATGGTTAGCACCTCTGGATCGGTTCGCGTCTCGGCAGGCGACGAGATATGTAGCAGATCTGAAAAGGTCAATTATACCACGAAGGTTGAACACTAAGCAAGAAACAACAGCAATTGAAAAACGCACGATTAACTCAAAATAAAAAGGACAAAGCACAATCCCTCCTAAAGCAATATCTAACGGTATTCCAGAAGAATGAAGATTGTGAGGAACAAGAAGTTTAGGTTTAGTCGGTAGGCATACTATAAACTACTGCAGCGATAATCCGACACTACCAGTATCAGCGCCGCATCAAGTACCCAGCTCTATGTACTACAAAAATTATATTGAGCGTTTCATCTACTCAAACTATCCACTTGTCCCTTTCACTAGTATAGATCGTCTGGTATGATATTTTATTAGAAAATGGCAAACTTTACGATCGGATTTTATAGCAACTAAAAATTATGTACTGCAGAGAAACGAAGAAACGGTTTAATTTTTGATCAAACGCAATCTGTTAGGCTCAAACCAACTATTCGCTGACATTCACTGTCTCATAAAATTTAAACTTCAACCAGGTAAGTGGAAGTGTTCAGTTGAATTCGTGTAGGCCCTCTCAACACGAATTAACTCGGGCACCGTCTGAACCGTGAATCGCATATCCCGAGTAACAAGAAAACTTTTCCAATAAAATTTCCATTTAATTTCACCCATTTAAATTTCAATATTCCACCTCCACCTGTCGGAAGTCGGTAAATGGGTGTGGATGTGGGTATGCGTAAGCAAGCACTCTAGTTACTTTCATTCTCGTTCTCGAGCGAAAGCAACAGTACATATCATCAACCGGCACGACGTCGTCGGTGAAAGGTCTTGATCCAAACGCGTTTTTAACGTTTTCTAGTGCAGCTGTTATTTAGTTGCCTGGAATAATGCGACGACTCAGCCACACACACACCCATTGTTCCAGCAAACTATTCCTTTGCGGCCACTATTTACCTCTACACCCACACACTTCAACTCACTGATGGTTGATGGCAGTCTCAAAAAATTATCAAACTAATCAACGTCTTCGGAGGGGAATGAAACAGAAAACTTTTCCAATTTGTTGACTGGCTTCGGTCCGTGTTTGCACTGTGTAAAGCTACTCTACCCATCGGCGTTCGCGTGGGCATTACTCACAAATAGCTTCACCAAAGAGAATAGGGAAAGAGACGAATAGTGTGAAGCCAAAAATACCTTATTGGGCAGACCAATCGTGCAATGTAAATAAACATTACTCATGCCTGAGTTGGAGGAGATAAGTATTGTACTTCTATCAAAAAAGAAATTTGAATTTTCGTCAGAATTTAGTTCAATCGTGATTGTAAGGTGCATTCTAGAGTATATGTATGAGTAAAAATAAGCTTTAGAATTATTTCATCTCTTTGTTTCGAAATGCACATCGTTTGATAAACAAATCCATCGATCGACATACGGTTTGTTTTCAAAATATAATAGGAGTCATTTAAAGTGCTGCCTGTAGAAGCGGTTGCCAAAATTCTAGTGTTGAAATCATCATAAAGGGAGTGTTGCCGTTTTGACTGATTTTCACTCTTCGCCTCTTTCACTATTCTCTTTGAGCTTCACTTGCTAGCATTCAAAAGTCATAATCAAGTCCTTTCCGGCGAAAGTTTCAGTTGACAAGCCAGTCAGCCAACCTATTGACGATGTTTGAAGAGGCGTTGAAATAAAGGAGGAACCTATAGCTATAGTGCTTCAATGTGCTTTATTGCGGAGGAACGGTAAGATGAGATAAAACGCACCCTCGGGGCAAAATGTACCCCATGCTTGTATCAATAGTTGCTGAATACATATGTCTGGAAAAAAGTAACACCAATTCGGAAAATTTGCTTTTGAATATGAAGTACGCGTCGAAGTCAAAATGCCGGGGTATTGAGACTAAAATATGATGGCAGCTGTCGGTAAATATACGGTTTTATTGAAAAGACATTCAACACATTCCAGAAGGACCCCTGAAATAATCGAACTGTGATTTAATTGCTTATTTTCTGGCGTACCCATACATACCGCCAACTTACCCCTGGACCGAGCTAGCTGGCGTATTTTCCACGCTATATATTTTTGTCTATAAGAACAAAATCGATGCAACTAATGCTTTTAAAAAATGGTCCGTGACCTGTTGGTGGTATTCATTAATATTCATAAATATTCGCCTTATCTCCTCAAATTTTACTGTCGCACTTGAAGGTGTGTCAGTGTACAAAAATGATTATATCTTGCCCTGAACACCTTATTATCTGAGGAATACAAAGTGGTTTGGCATTGATAAAAGTATTTGCAATATAATTATAAAGGAAAATCCCAAAGAGTTGGACCAAATACAACAGCGCGAGTGCTCGAGCCTCGAGTGGCAATCCCTTTAATCACGATGTACTCCGAAGTTTTTGATAGTATTACATGATTATTATTTTCCATCTCTTGAAATGCCAAACTAGATGTGGAATAAATATACGAACAGAAATGTCAATTTAACACTCCAATTTTACGAGTCTCTTTCTAGTGAAACTTACTTATTACTCTCGATAAAAAAAACATTGCATAATTTGGAACCTATCATAATTATATAGACATAAATAACAACTTCTGGGATATGATAGCGTTTCGCAAGATTACAAAAGTTATTGAAGCTGAAAAGCATGCAAACCAATCACCAATCATCTAACCTGATAAAGAGTTCTTTCACGTCAGTTCTGCTGAATAGCTTAAAACTTCCAAGTTTCAAAACTATCCATTTTATACATACCCCATAGACATACTCCGGAAAGTTGGGAATGTTGGAATAACTAACACAAACACATTCACACACATCATCATCCGCTTCCGGTAGCGGAAAAGAGTTATTCGCATAAACGTACCGTAACCAGGTTGTAGTAACGTGGGAGGAAAAGCTGGAATCTTATTTCTTCTTCGTCGCCTCGTTTAGAATACCTGTATGAAAACTTTTCCTGATCCGCCCAGTGCATCATACTTGCAGCATAACAAACACGGACAGCTGAAAACTTTCACCGAAGGTGTTCAACTACCGGCTGGAAGGGGGGGGGTGTTATGGTACCAGGGGAAGTGAGAGGTTTGTTGGCAAAAATAACTGCCGGTCGTCCTTGAGCTGAACTCATCAGGTCTCATATCTGGAAAACTTTGAATAAACATAATGGCTCGGCTTTGAGTATGAACTTTTGCCCTGTTGGAGGAGTACGGTCGGGCGGGATGCTTCTGGGTGACAGATGATTGAAGTGCATCGTAAAGATTTTCTGAAATAGTTTTCCTGCGGTAAGTAGTGCCAGTGTATAGGTGTGTGTATATGAGAAACTGTTGAAAACGAAACTTCTCCTTCACAGATGATCCATTCATCCGGAAGGGTTTTAATAGCAACGGTGAAAGAGGATATAAGTTTTCATTCGTACTCATTTTTCCCATTAGTGCTGTTTAACAGCTCAATTAGGGAAACAGCAGCATTTTGGTCTTGAACAATTGATGGATCTTAAAATTACCGAAAAACTCATATTTGACAGAGTGGCTTTCAGAGCAAGTTAGCTTGGCAGGGAGGAAGCATGGTATGATTGGAAGCCTGTTTAAAAACAATGTTTCCGGAGTTCAAAGAGGGCCTGTCAGGTATCTAGTTCTCATTTATGTAGGAAACTCAACGTTGGGATGCATTGCTTCTTCTTCTATAGCTGTTTTGGATTCTTTGTATCATGCATTTCTCCATAGCCTCATGCATGATTTTTCATAGCACCAGCTTACATAGTCAAACATGAATCATTTGCAGCATAACGGGGGCATTGTTGATAATTATAATTATTGCAATTATTACGGAATTAAGAGGTTACACATACCTTTTTGTGGGAAAAAAATGCATTTATATAAGGGCATAAAGCAATCATTTTTTACATCAAAGTTATAGTATTTTGATAGTGAAAAAACAAGTATAAGTCTAAAAAACATTGGGAATTTGTGGAGCTATGACTTTTTCCCCGAAATCTATTTTTTTTAGGAAACTTACGGTGATTACGATGAAAGTCCAACAGATCAACTAAAATCCAGAAACTTCAAAAAAATCCATTAGAATAGAAATATTCCTCGTTCCTTAACAATTAGTTGATTAAATAACAATTTTTTCTGCTACGGGAACGTTTCTCCTAAAAAATGAAGTTTCAAGCTCTAAAAATGTATTAAAATTTCTTATCAATAAAACAAAAAGTTAAGCATAAAACGAGAAAAATGTATTATGAAGAACTGAAAAAAATCAAGAAAATTGGTTAAGCAGTTTTTCGGAAATCGTGAAAAATTATTTTTGGGATAACGACATTTTGAGATAATCGAGTTTAAAATTTCAAGCTACCACTGCTCTTGGCAGATAAGCGCGCTTCGAAGCGCTGTATCTTTCGATCAATTGCTCGGATCTTTTCGAAAATTTGGGAGAATATTCTCAATGAATTGTACATTCAGATAGAGTAATAAATTTTTATTCAATTTTTTGAAAAATGAAAAAGTACGTAACCCCTTAACCTAATTGATCATTACCGGTGGAAAATGGATTGCACCATTCGCATATTCTGTAGCGATTAGGAAATCCAAGCTGTCGCACTTTCATTAAATCTATTGTGCTATTCGGCTTCAATTATCTCATTTAACAGTGTCTAGTCGATAGATGTATGAGCGCTGTATCAACTATGACGCACAAAATAAAGGCATTTCAAACTTTTTCACTCATACAGCAGACAAAAAGCAGTATTTATAGAAGCACGTAATAAATATAAATATATATCTGTAGTGTAAAAGGCTATAATACACCCCACTTCTATTCCTAGGACCCCAGAATTATTTGAAATGTAAAGTGACTGAAATCACGTACTAAGTTAGTTTGACTTTTTTTTAAATTCCACAAAACAACAATATACGTAAGTTCCCACTATTTCTCTATATGAATTTCAACCATTTGGGAAGAGTCTAATTTGGTAGAACTCTTTCGAGCAACTTAAATTCGTATCCAAGTTTTTGAAATGGTTTCAACCTATGTGCCTTTTTTAATTATTCATGTTTGCACAACAGCTCGTCATCGAACAAAACGCCCCACTAAGTATGGTATGCCCCATTTTCAGAACAACCACAAAGTAATCATTGAGCCAGTTGAGCCTTTAATTCAAGGTTTCATACAATGTATGACCTTTTTCTAGCATGGGAAAAATTTCAATAATTCGATTAAGGCATATAACCCTATTATTGTGGGGAATACTCACCGATTGCTATGGGGCATACTATCGTTTTGTTTTGGGAATTATCATACTGTAACTGGGGGCATTTTGAAAGAGCAAAGAAACTAAATTATGAGCATCTTTAAAAAATGTGTAAAATATTTTTATTTTCAAGCCTTTAACACAAAAAAATTAAGAAGCAACTATTTTTTTTAATTAATATAGCTGCTGCGGAGATCATAGTGCCCAATGGTGAAATATGTTGGAAATTCGACATCGGAAACTCAACATAGAAAATCCGACATCACAAAGTCGACGTAGGAGATCCGTAGGTAATTCGATGTGGGAAATCCGTTATCAGAAATCCGACACCAGAAATTCGACATCGGAAATCCGCCACATTCTACATCGGTAATCGACCCAGGGAATCCGGCTTCAGAAAATTTTCGTTGCAAATCCGACATCGGAAATACGACGACGGAAATTCAACGTAGGAAGTCCTACGTCGGAATCCGATACCCGAAATCGGATGCTTTACGTTGGAAATCCGACGTAAGCCGACCGGAAATACGATGTCGAAAATACGGATGCCGGAAATCCAATGTCACAAATTCGACAACGGAAATTCGTAGTCAAAAATTTTGAGTCGGAAATTCTGCATCGAAAATCCGACGTTGGAAATTTGCCATCGAGAATCTGGCGTCAGAAATTCGACAATGGATTTCCGATGTCGGAAAATCAGACGTCTTAAATACGACATCAGACTACGGCGACAGAATTGCGACGTCGTTAATCGGGCGTCAAAAAGCCTTCTTTGGAAATACGACATAGAAAATCTAACGTCTAAAATTCAACATTGTAAAGCCGACGATAGCAATCCGACATCTTAAATTTGACGTCGGAAATCCTTAGAAAATTCGACGCCGGAAATCCATCATGAGGCGTTAGAAATCCGACATCGGAAATTCAAAGTCAGAAATGCGTCGTCGGAAATTTTACGTCGGAATTTCGACGCCGGAGTTCTGACGTCGGAAATACGACATTGGAAATTCATTAAAAATCCGACATTGGACATTAGAATCCGACAGCCGCAATCGGATACTCGACGTTGGAAATCCGACATCGATTATCCGACATCACGATCACATTGGAAATCCGACACCAGAAATTCAACTTCAGGAATCCAACATCGAAAATACGACATTGAAAATACCATGGCTATAATTCTATAACGGAAATCCAACATCGAATATTCAACGTCGGAAACCCGTAGGAAATTCGAGGCCAGGAATTCAACTTCGGAAACTCGAAGTCGGATATCCGACGTTAGAAATTCGCCATTGGAGTCTGGCTTCAGAAATTCGAGTCGGAAATTCGACATTGGATATCCGACATTGGAAATCCGACGTCAGAAATGGCAAACCCGGCGTCGGAAATCCTTCGTTGGAAACCCGACGTCGGACATACGAAATCGGAAATCCGACGTCAAAAACCGACATCGGAAATCCCTCGTCGGAACATCATAAATCCGATATCGAACACCCGACGTCAGAAAGTCGACAGTAGCAATTCCACGTCGGATATCTGAGGTTGTAAATTTTTCTTAAGAAATCCGACGTTGAAAATTCGCCATCGGAAATCTGTTGTCAGAAATTCGACGACGGAAATTCGACAATAGAAATCCGACATCAGAAATCCGACATAAGAAATGCGACGTTGGAAATCCGACATCGGAAATCCGACGTCGTAAATTTGACGTGGGAGGTTCAACGTCGGAATCCTACACCAAAAATCGTATACTCGACGTTGAAAATCCGACATCGAATATCCGATGTCAGAAGTCCGACATCGGAAATTCGAAGTCGGAAATACAACTTCAGAAATTCCACGTCAGAATCTCGACGTCGGAAATATGGCATTGGAAATTTTACATCAGAAGTCCGTCGTTGGAAATTCGCCATCGGGAATCTGGCGTCAGAAATTCAACATTAGAAATCTGACATCGGAAATCCGACGTAAATTTGACGTGGGAGGTGCGACGTCGGAACCCGACACCCGAAATCGGATTTTCGACGTTGAAAATTTGGCGTTGAATATCTAAATTTGACGTCGGAAATCCGACGTCAGAAATCCAACATCGGAAATAAGACGGCGGAAATCTGACGTCTATAATTCGACATGGCAAATTCAAGATCGAATATTCGTCCTCTGAATCCCGTAGGAAATTCGACACCAGAAAGCTAACACCGAAAGTCCGACAACGGATATCCGACGTCAGAAGTCTGACATCGGAAACCGGATATTCGACCTAGGAAATACGTTATCGGATAGCCGACAAAAGAAAAGCGACGTCAGAAATCCGATAGACATCGGATGTTCGACATCGGAACTTCAACATAGGAAATCCGACATCGATAATTATACGACGGAAATCCGACGTCGGAATTATACGACGGAAATCCGACATCCGAAATTCGATGTCGGAATTCCGACAGGGGAATTCGATGTCAGAAATACTTTGGCATTGGAAATCCAAATTCGGAAATCCGAATTCGGAAATTCGACGTCGGAAATCCGACGTGGGAAGTCCAACGTCGGAAATCGACTCATGAATTCGAATACTCGCTGTCAGAAATTCGACACAAAATATCAGACATCAGATTTCTGACATCGGAAATGCGACATCTGAAATCCATCGTCGACGTAGGAAATTTGACACCAGAAACCCGACATCGGAAATCCAATGTCGGAATTTCGACATTAGATACACGACGTCGGACTCCGATGACGGAAATCCAACATAGGCAGTCCGACGTCGGAAATCTGACATCGGAAGTTCGACAACGGATATCCGACATCACAAGTCCAACATCGAAAATCGGATGCTCGACCTACGAATTGCGATGTGTGCAATCCGATGTCTGAAATTCGACATCGGAAATCCAACATCCGAAATATCAGACGTCAGAAATCTAACATCGAAAATGCGACATCTGAAATCCATTGTCGACTGTTTGCGTAGGAAATTTGACACCAGAAACCCGACATCGGAAATCCAATGTCGGAATTTCGACATTAGATATACGACGTCGGACTCCGATGACGGAAATCCAACATAGGTAGTCCGACGTCGGAAATCCGATATCGGAATACCGACAACGGATATCCGACATCAGTAGTCCAACATCGGAAATCGGATGTTCGACCCACGAATTGCGATGTAGGACATCCGATGTCTGAAATCCGACATCGGAAATCCGTCGTCGGAAATTATACGGCGGAAATCCGATATCGGCAATTCGAAATTGGAATTCCGACATGAGAATTCGATATTAAAAAATACGATGACATTGGAAATTCGATGTCGGAAATCCGATGTGGGTAGTCGGAAACCGACTAATGTAATCGAATTCTCGATGTCAGAAATTCGACAGAAGTCTTGCATCGGAAATCGGACAATAGAAATCCAACAGCGGAAATACGACGTCGGAAATCCAGCGTTTATAATTCGACATCAGAAATACAACGTTTTAGTTCACCGTCAGAAATTCGACACCGGAAATCCAACGTCGACGGGTTTCCGTGAGAAATTCGACGCCAGGAACCTGATATCTGAAATCAGGCATCGGAAATTGGGTATCGGAAATCCGACGACGAAAATCCAACATTGGCAGCTCGGTGTCGGAACTCCGACATTGGATTCTGACATCAAAAATCGGATACTTGACCTAGGAAATACGATATCGAATATCCGACGTAAGAAGGGTCATCATATCAGACGAGTACAAAACCAGGACTCCCTTTCGTTTCATCTCTCTAACGTGCATGGTAAAATATTCCCCAGTTTTTCGGCAGTCATTAAAGAAATTCTGGGGGTCTAATGGGCCGAGCTCTGCGAGAATATTTTTCGTGAGATTTCAATGACCGATCACTTCTTTACACAACTGCGGTTCTTGCTAAACCACAAACAGCAAACGTTTCAAGATGTTGGAGCAATCTGCAATCCCTCAATTGAGCTTACGAGACCGAATATTTTGAGGTCTTCTACGAGGACTGGTGAGGAGTCCTCAGCACTGCATACACATCATTGATGAAAAACCGAAACATCAATGATCCCAGGTAGCTTCCCTCAGCTATTCCTGATGTAGAAGTAAATATTCTGGTTCTGGAAATCTCCAATGACAACCA
This sequence comes from Topomyia yanbarensis, assembly GCF_030247195.1. Classification (NCBI taxonomy): domain Eukaryota; kingdom Metazoa; phylum Arthropoda; class Insecta; order Diptera; family Culicidae; genus Topomyia; species Topomyia yanbarensis. Next base: position 15,872 of record NW_026683836.1, on the reverse strand, counting down.
TTATCGATTTAAGCTGAGATGAAACTCTACCAGCTCTTCATTGTTTCATTAAGATCGATGTTATAATAAGAACATGTGTAGCGCGAAATGTTTACCCAAATCTAGAAATCAACAAATCTGTTTCTACAAACATTTTATTACTGTTTCTACCTTCCGCTTCACTTTCTCTTCCTTTTCTCCTTCCTGAACGCTACTTATTAGGCCCAATCAACCGTCTCTTCCTTATACTAGCTTACGTACACTCGCACTAATTATGCCCTCGGGTTTTGCACTTCCCGCGCGCTCCGTCGGCCGGGTCAGGTCGTCGCGCCTCCCAGAAGCTATCCGCTCCCACACAAGAATCAGCTTCCAAACAACGAATTAGCTTGCGAAACAAAGATTCAGTTTCCAGAATAAGGCCCTCTGCAGAAGCTCCTTTTTGCAGCGTTACGACTCGCCTAGCCGACTGTTCGGTGTTACTGTCTTCCAATTGGTAATCTTCCCTGGAACTCGGAGTCGTTTCCGAGCACTTCCGTCGTTTAGCATAAATCTTTCGGCTTTTTCGATGCAGCTCTTTTCTCTCCACACCACAATATTTTTACTGATCTACTCCGTGTTCCAAATATATGATATATAAAATAACATTAAACCATTTCTGAAATATCCATTCAATTCAATATAATTGAAATATAAAAATAAATTAAATAATTACATATTCAAATATGTCAATGCCATCAAACAAATTTTCTTTAATATACACACTAACAAAGTGAGATTCCTGGATCTTTTAATAGTTGAGTGATTCTTTCGGTTCACCTTCTAGTAAGTCGATATAAACTTTCCATAAACCATGAAACTCGGTAATCACAAGCGTACTCAAACCATTCTGTCGATCTCACTAATTGTCTAATTTAACTTCGACTGTCGATGCTTGTCAACTTCTACATGCGGTAAAGCAATTACGCCACTGCACATCCTAGTCCTCACCCCAAACACAATCAAACAGAATTCAAAAGCCAAGCCCTCCTAGGTGACTTCTCTTTTACATCTGAGGTATGAACCTACAGTTCTAACACAGACAATGACGCAAAATCTTCGAACTAGAGCGTGAATCACATTCAACACATCTTCATCAGCTTGGACGGGTGATGAAGGCAAAAGAAGGCAGGAGCAGGGTGTTACATTCAAAGCGGGGAATTTTAACATGTCCTGTGCTGGCTTGTAATTTCGCTTGCAAGAAACTTGGCACATCGTAAAATCTGTGAGACGTGAAGCTCAAGCTCCTCAAGAGAGCCATATTAGCAAGAATTTACATCCTTCCGCGCCCGAAACTGGCAGCTGCTTTCCTGGTCCACAGACCAGAGGTGAAACGATTGAAATCCTAGTCCGCATCCTGCCGGCAGGCACTGACTGCTTGCCGCTGGTTTTCTGTTGGCTCACAACAAAGATTATTATTATTCATTATTAAGCTGGGTGAATTGAAATTATGATTTACTACATGCCAACATAGTTCTTGACCCGAGACACTCTGTCCGGAATGCGATGTGTTGCGCAACCGGGAATGAAAAGGAAGCAATCTTCTGACCAAGAAACCATACGCTTTCCGTATGACATCAGTTCAGGCCATATGCAGCGCACGAAACATTCCTACGGAAGTTACGAGTGCAATGTTGTTGGTTGCTTCTTTGATTAAAGATTCAAGATAAGTCTTGGGTAAGGTGCCGTTAGAAGTACCGGATGATGAAGGCATCGAAGTCTGAGATGCTTTGCTGAATGGCCGGTAATGAATCAATTAAACCTCTGTCACTATCAGTAAGTGTTACGAGGAGCAAAGACCAATTACGCCAAGGCCCTGGGGTAGTTAAATTTGGTGTTAGTTGAAAACGAAGAAGAGATTAGGGATGATGCCACACTATTTCGTTAATTACCAAAATCGTCGGAATGTGAATCAATTTGTATCAATCATTTCGCTTCATTCCGAAGAAACAGTATAACAACAAAAGCGGGCGGAATGTTTTAAAATACTCCGGCATGCGTCTAAGAAAAGGTCAAAGTGCTACATTGCTCTAAAACATTACAGCCTCAAAAAATAAAACGTCTCATTTATTCCTTAATCTCGCAGAACTGTTTTCAGTTTCGGGGGAGAATACTGATTCATATGACATTGACACGAATTGAATATTTTTGAACAATTCATAAAAAGGACGTGTAAGCACAGTGTTTTTTGCCAAAATCGTGCGATCAATTAATTACGCCTAAATCATTAAATTTGATTTATTGACGTCTTCGAACGATTTTGTAGACATTACAAGAACTTTCATATGGTGTTGTTATTTTAATTATTAATGCTCCTAACAGTGAGATATATGTATCAACTTTCTTGATAGTGCGTATAATAAAATTATGTCTTCCGCAAAGTTGTAGAGCAAGCCTTTGCGAACAACTTTGCCGAAAACACAAATACTTTATTTCTACTATCTTCAGCATTATTGCTGGTTGTTTGTGGATGATCTTTTTAGAGCCAATTCATTGCTATAACTTTTAAATAGCATTCTGACAAGTTCGGTATGTTGCGTAAAAAGGTTTGAATTACCAAAATGGATAACTTTATATTACAACAATGGCTACGCGAGGTAGTTTCAAAGTAATTTGGAAATTTTTGAAATATAAACTGTTTCAAATGGTGATTGATTATTAAGGTAAAAACGGCAAGGTTTGTCATTTTCTGCTATGATCTTCGTTATTAATCATCCTATAAGTGAGATTATCCAACTAATTTTTTTCTGCTAAAAGAAATGAGCTAACGCCTTTGAAAAAGTTTTGAAGATTGCTTTCACGAATGTCTTTGCTGAATACATGAAGTATCTACTTTTAATGCCTAAGAAGTTATAACTCGTTATATTTGGATGAGTTCCAAAAACAATTTTTAAATATACAGGGTGTTTAGTTCATGGTTAAGAACCTCTCCAGGGATGATTGACTATCATATTTGGAGAAAAAAAAATCGTTCTACACATACCTTCAAATCTCAACCGCTACCAAGTTATTCAATTTTTTGTGTTAAAAACTTAGTTGTCTTAAAATAGCTCTAACTCAAAAAATATACTTTGTATTTCAAATCTTTTGGATCCATTGGATTTGGATAGGATAGGATTTGGATAGGTGAGAAAATTTTACATTGTAAACTGTCCTCAAATGTTTCAGCTAATGAGGTTAAGTAAGCTTTTCGCAGTAATTTATTTAAAATTTAACAATTTTGATCGATTTTTCGTTCATTTCGCGAAAATCCTAATAGTTAACATCACCAGTTTAATAATTCAAATTTTTAGTCTTGAAGAGTTGCATAATTCGTTCCTTGTTTGGGTTATTGAACTTGGATATTTTTATCTCATATTCACTTATACTAGCTCTTATTGAAAACTATGGCAATTATTGTACCTTTTCTTATTTTTATTCGAAAGCCAGGAAAATTTTGCATAGAAAAAGGTATAAATTCCTTTCAGTTAAGTGTATTTAGTATTCTTTTAGAAGTTAATTAGTTTAAAGTTAGTGTTATTATTAGCATTTTCGTTATTTTCGTAAAACATTAAATAAGAAACAGGACCATTATTATCATGGAATTAATGCATCTCAGCAAGTTCTACAATTATTTTTTGGCTCCATTCAATTATCTCTTTTAGTTTCGAAGCAAAATCATTTTTATCATTTCGTTTCATATGCAAAAACAACGATTTCGAACCCACTAAATTTGTGACGAGGTCGTTCTGTGTTAACTTAAATTGCAGCGAAATGAAAAGCGCTAGGGATAAAGTGTCAAATAACAAGTTGTAGAGGATATTAAGGGGTTTAATTAGCAAGGGACTGGAAGGTGAAGTATATTTTTCAATATTTAGAGCCATAGTACTCAAGGGAGAGCAAGGTGTTGAAAGGAGAAAGTTTAGAAAAGCGTGGAAGGATCATATATGCAAGCTTAGAGCTCACCGGCGACTTAACCCTTTGTCTGCTGCCGTAGTGGTCAGGGTCTTTTGGCATTAGAAATGCGAATCACCTGAGTCTACGGCATGTCCGAACAAGCGTAAAGTAACTTGTTACTTCATGCTGTCGGAACCGACAAAAAGTTAAGTCACGGTAAACTTCCACACTAAGCATTTGCGACGTTGAAACTCATTGAATGAGCCAGTTTTGTTTGTTCCCTCACCAATTGCCTGCCTGAGTGATTTTATTTTATCGACTATTGTGACTGTCTCAGCGTGTGTGACAATATGGTCACATGTGTTGCTGATTTGCACGGTGTCGGCAGCTTTCACCCAACGCTGCAACGATGAATCCCCATCACGGTAAGTTCTATTTTTACCATTTTTTTGTTAACCATTTTTGTTAACGACCTATTGAGTTAATTTGTCAACAGTTTTTTCGGCATTTAATTAGCAAGGGACTGGAAGGTGAAGTATATTTTTCAATATTTAGAGCCATAGTACTCAAGGGAGAGCAAGGTGTTGAAAGGAGAAAGTTTAGAAAAGCGTGGAAGGATCATATATGCAAGCTTAGAGCTCACCGGCGACTTAACCCTTTGTCTGCTGCCGTAGTGGTCAGGGTCTTTTGGCATTAGAAATGCGAATCACCTGAGTCTACGGCATGTCCGAACAAGCGTAAAGTAACTTGTTACTTCATGCTGTCGGAACCGACAAAAAGTTAAGTCACGGTAAACTTCCACACTAAGCATTTGCGACGTTGAAACTCATTGAATGAGCCAGTTTTGTTTGTTCCCTCACCAATTGCCTGCCTGAGTGATTTTATTTTATCGACTATTGTGACTGTCTCAGCGTGTGTGACAATATGGTCACATGTGTTGCTGATTTGCACGGTGTCGGCAGCTTTCACCCAACGCTGCAACGATGAATCCCCATCAGGTAGACTCAGGTGATTCGCATTTCTAATGCCAAAAGACCCTGACCACTACGGCAGCAGACAAAGGGTTAAGTCGCCGGTGAGCTCTAAGCTTGCATATATGATCCTTCCACGCTTTTCTAAACTTTCTCCTTTCAACACCTTGCTCTCCCTTGAGTACTATGGCTCTAAATATTGAAAAATATACTTCACCTTCCAGTCCCTTGCTAATTAAATGCCGAAAAAACTGTTGACAAATTAACTCAATAGGTCGTTAACAAAAATGGTTAACAAAAAAATGGTAAAAATAGAACTTACCGTGATGGGGATTCATCGTTGCAGCGTTGGGTGAAAGCTGCCGACACCGTGCAAATCAGCAACACATGTGACCATATTGTCACACACGCTGAGACAGTCACAATAGTCGATAAAATAAAATCACTCAGGCAGGCAATTGGTGAGGGAACAAACAAAACTGGCTCATTCAATGAGTTTCAACGTCGCAAATGCTTAGTGTGGAAGTTTACCGTGACTTAACTTTTTGTCGGTTCCGACAGCATGAAGTAACAAGTTACTTTACGCTTGTTCGGACATGCCGTAGACTCAGGTGATTCGCATTTCTAATGCCAAAAGACCCTGACCACTACGGCAGCAGACAAAGGGTTAAGTCGCCGGTGAGCTCTAAGCTTGCATATATGATCCTTCCACGCTTTTCTAAACTTTCTCCTTTCAAAACCTTGCTCTCCCTTGAGTACTATGGCTCTAAATATTGAAAAATATACTTCACCTTCCAGTCCCTTGCTAATTAAATGCCGAAAAAACTGTTGACAAATTAACTCAATAGGTCGTTAACAAAAATGGTTAACAAAAAAATGGTAAAAATAGATATTAAGGGGCACCAAATGAACAATAGTGATGATAAAATTTAGTTGATTAATAATTAGAATAATTAGAATAATTACAAAACTCTCCAAAACGCTAATTTTGAGTTATTTTACTAGTAAAAAGTTATTTAGTACACTTATCTAAAAGATATTAAGATATTATTTTTAACATTGACACTAGTAATAGCATTAAGTGTAATCTGTACGATATATATCGAAGATGTAATAAATAATAAATATCTGTACATACATCGAAAGGAAATTTTCTCAACTTTCCAATGAAACCCTGGTAATAACGATATAAAGCATATTTTTAGATTAAAGTCTTTTAAGTACTTGCAGGTCGATTAAAGGAAAAAATGAAATTACAAGGAAACGAGAAGAGATAGAAATATCATGTTGAAGAACAAATTATAAATCGTCCTCAAACCCATCTTTCGGATAATAGATAATGCTATAATCATAATTCATTATTTTGAGAAAATAACAAAAACATCATCAAAATACCAACTTTGAACTACTTTACAACTAAAAGGTAATTGAAAGATATGAGAACACCATTCAATAGAAAATTTTCTCACCTTTCCAATGGTACTAAAAGATTTAGAATGCGAGGTATATTTTTCGAGTTAGAGGTATTTTAAGATAAATAAGTTTTTTACACAAAAAGTTCAATAACTCTGTAACGGTTGAGATTTGATGGTATGTGTAGAACGATTTTTTCTCCAAATGTGACAGTCAATAACCCCTCGAGAGATTCTTAATCATGAACCAAGCACCCTGTATTTACAATTATCATTCCTATGCTTGCATATATTCTGCGAAGTTATTTCAATACTCAAAATACACAATTTATTAACGCATAACTGGTATTTTCGAAAATATTGAACATTTTGTTGAAATTCAATAGTTTTTACTTAGTTAGTCATTACTTTTAAAACTTTTGCTAACTTTACCAAAAAACACCCAATTACTTCTAAGTCGCAAGACATAAAGCTAGCTGTGGGTAAATAATTAGTGCTCTTCCACTACGAGAACAATCTTGGCGGCAAACTCCAGACTGTCTAATTCACTGAGCCCTTCGACTTCCTTACGACTCGACTCCCTTGACCTAGTCCACTCCGATAGAGAATTCGCCGGCGAGAGAAGTTCTGCACCCAAAACTAGGACGTAATACTTTTACGTTTAATACTAAAACAGTCCCAGTTAAAAAATTCACTAAACGGTCATAAGAACATTCAAATCCAATGTTTTATATACAGGTATGGCGAAGATGGCACTTTGGTATTCGTAAGATGAAACTTACATGAGTGGTGTGAGTGATCTCAGAATAAATCGGCTTGCTTTCGTCATACCGTTCGTTCCGCTCCCATTGAATCGTGTGAACGCTATGACCACTGAGAACTGATACACAAGTAAAGTTTTTATCTTGTGTAAGAAATTAAACTGTTGCTTTGAAATGACAACACCAAGTAGCAACTTGCCACTGGCCGGCGCTGCGATCGGCCAGCAATCGATATACGGGACTTGTATGCAAACTTGGATACAATGGTGACTCACGCATGCGAACCTGTATGCGATGGTGATTTTCAACGTATTTTCATTTAAATGTTTACACAGGTTTTTCGGGAAAGTTTGTTCTAGCTTATATGTCTGTTCTCTGTGCTATGACGTCGACCCGTTGTGCTTTTTGATTGTTTATATATTTTTGATTGCCAGCACTAGCAAATCGTGTGTTCTGCCATACCTATATATACCTCATTGATTCAAATCCTCTCTGCGTAGCACTCATTTTTCATAAATTCTTAAAGCAATAAAGCAAAACGAACACAATGTAGATAAAGACGGGCTTCGATCTACACGACACATTTCGTAATCGAAGATCGACTCACACTCAGTCGGTGATAAAAGCAGATTTCTTTTCTATCCCGGACGTCAACAACAAGGTAGCGATTGTACAAACATAGGCAGTTATTCCCATTATGTATGGGAAGTACGGTTTGCACCTAACCTTCGGTTCGGATCCAGACACTTGTCACCAAGTCTGGACCTGGTGCAAAGTGAGTGTAGTAATGGAATTACGCTACCAGTTACAACATAGTTTTCTCCCGGCGTGCGTTTACTTGCCATCTTGCATCATAGTTGACTGTAAGCAAGAGAAATCAGCCAGGACATGAACGTGTATTGAGCTAATCTCACAAACAGTGAGCTCGAGGGGCATTGTCGAAGCAATAGAATTTTTATGAAATGAAAATATACATTAACCAACCAGGTACACACACATCAATGAAATCAGTTATACTTTTTGACACATGCACAAAACATTTGACCTCGGCGATATTCAATTGATGTATGGTAATAAAACTTTTTTTTAACATTAAATTTTCCATCACCCGGCACTGACCTATTTCATCAACGTGTTTCATAACAATTAGCCTTAAAACGGGGTCAGCAATCCCCAAGTAGAAGAAATATGTGCTCATATTCTGGGACGAGTAGTAAGCGGTCGAGTTTGGCGGACTACATAAAATACTGCATCTACACAAATTATAAGTATCGTATTTCGGAAATGTCTCATTTCAGTGTCTTTTCATCGGATAGCCCAATTCAGATCACCTTTCGATTTCGACTGGGTTTTATGCATACGGCTTAGCTTGAGGAAAAACTGAGTAAGATGCTAACCATAACTGATCTCGAAACTTTCCGCATAGCAATTAGGGTTGGTACCTAATTCAATTTCGGGGGCAAACAAAACGGTAATAGAAACTTCTGGTAGGTTTTTGCAATATTTTCACGTTGCTTTCTTTCGAAAACACTCGGATTATTACGTCGCTATGGTCGCTAATCGCTTGGACCGTAGTTTTTCTTTTTTTTAATACTGCAGAATCTTTTTCCCGTAATCTAACACCTTCAACAAAGTTCGTAGATGTGTTGGGGTTAGACTTGTAGCTGCTTCGTCAATCGTATGTTCCAAATGATTTTGCCCTGTTTCCTATATAAAAGTAGCATTAATGAAATATCTTTCTCTTATGAAGGGACGAAATAATGACGTAACGTTTTACTAAATTTAGACGGCTTCATATCTCCAACACACCTTGTCGTCTTGCAGTTCCCCGCATCTGTCCGTCGGATCCGTAGTGTTAATTATGTGGGGCGTTGTTTTCTCTAGGGAATTGTCTAGCGAACAGACTTGGTGGCTTTCTTTAAACCGTTCTTCACTACTGCCGGTTGGTGCAAGAGTGCATACGATGGGGAGTAATTTTTTTCCCGTCGAGTCGCCAGCGTCTTCACCGTGATCTTCGGTAAGCTGATCTTCGCAAGTACTGGACGGATTTGATATGGACACGTTGGGAAAATCTTCCTTTCCGTGAAGTCCCCAGCGCTTTCACTGTCGGCGGAGTACACTTTAAGCTCGATACTTCGGTCGCTCGTTTTCTGAGCGTTTGCGGTAGAGAGTAGATTTTTTTCTACCAAACTCCTAAACTCTGCACAGCCTATGCCTTTGACTAGATTTTTGTTGTCTTTTGAATTTCCGTTATTCCACAAAATTTAGTTGATCGATTTCCTGTAAAAAACAATCAGTTTATTTCTATTAAATGAAATAGATAGACTCACATTTCGTCGTCACTAATCCATGACACAGGTCCATATAATATCAACGTCAACAGGAAATGGAATCGTGGACAGATGTGTAATAAACCCCCATTTTTTCCATGACAATAACTATTCGATTTCCAGATTTGTTTCCTGGACTATTTGCGTTTAAATTCAAAATTTCGGGTGCTTTGTTCAAGAGATCAACTAATAGCTGCTCATCCAAAACGATGTACTCTTGGTTTGTCGTCTTCGCCACGGTGTCTTTGTGAAACAACGTTATTAAAAAAATTACCATCTGTAAAACTTCCGAATATAAAATAATGGACCTTTCTTTTTCATTTGCAACCAAAAGCAATATAATCTGTCGGGGGGACTAGAGCAACTTATTTATTTTAAAGTTTTTTGTTCGAAAACTAAGGTTTTACAGTGAAACTAGTTCACAAAGCTACAACACACTTGCCGAATGAAGATTCGTCAAATCGCTGCAACGCACAGTGGGGCGAACCTGGAAAAAGACGGTCAAAAGTCTTTCTTGAGTTTCACAGATGTTTTCATGCATTGATGTCTTCAGGAAAGATTCCTAGGACTACATTCTACATCTTTTAGGATAAGCATCTTAATTTTTTTTAAGGTGCAAGTGTCATTTAATTTTTTAGCTCAGCAAACAAAATTTTGTTTTGCGCGGAACCTTATAGAGCAATTTATTTTGAACAACTTTAATGAACATATCTGCCATCTGTATATTTTTTCTTAAGAAATATGTACGTTGCACCTTAAAATCAGTTTTTTAACTTTCTCTTCTACAACTTAATTTTTTCTACATTGGTATGTACTAGAAAATTTTAGATATCGTCAAAACACATCACTTTTCTGAAGACTCTAATGATGTATGACATGTGTATCAGGATAAAAATCGAATTTTCTTTAAAAAATGCTCTTTTTCATTACAAAATTTCTCAAAATTGTGAAACTTTGTGAAACAAAACTGGGCATGATTAGATTCGCTACGTTATGTAGTATATGTAAGCGAAGTTTAACAATCCGGACTTTTCGGGTTTTTTTGTTTTCCTGCATTTTTATACTGTATAATGTCTGGATATTTCGCAGTATCTATAGCACGAGCGTTAGTAAATCAACACGTCATAATACAGAATACTAAACTCAATGCAAAATATATCTTCTTTTATCCACAATCAACGAAAGAATGTGACTATTGCGATTTCTGTTCGGCGTATAGCGATTCCGGCTTTTCTTCTCAAAGAATATTATGACTTGGCTATGACTTTGACACCTTTTCCCTAGATTATGTGAAATTTGTTTCTTTTGAAATAAAAATGTGATTTGAGTACAAGAAAAACCTTTCAGCTATATCGTCCGATGAAGTTCTCAAATTTATACAAAAAGATTACAAACTTGAGCCGAAATCTTATAGAATTATTTTTCTATCCATCATCATTATATTAAGTTCGAAACGGTCAATCAGCATTCTCAATGGAAATCAAGAAAAAGTATTAAATATCTAATCGAGTTTGTTCAAATATTAATATGTAAATCAAAGGCAAACAAGATGCTGACGGAAACGAAGGTTAATTCATGATTACAGCAGCTATCCTTTAGAATGAGCGAAGAAATGAAAAAAGAAAAGTGACACAACAAATTGTCTACTTTTGCTAAACTAACTAGCTTTTTTACAAAATAAAGTACCAATTTCGTACGAATTTTACCTCCTCTTGTCTGTATGTCCTTGTTTATAAGACACCATTGGTGCGCAAGAACCGGATCTGGAATTATGCTTTGTCCGCGTAAGGGCGGGACTTTGTCAGCGCTCAGATTATTCTGAACACACTGTTTACTAACCTTTTATTTTAAATGGCAATGTTTTTAGAACTCGACTTCCTTATCAGAAGGATCCGTGCTAAGCAAAAAAATAAGATAAAAATTTAAAAACTTTCTTGTGCGATTTTAGATCGTTTTGAGTTTTCTACAAAGTTGTAAACAACGAAATTGTTCATCGTATTCTCACTTTTAGTAATATTTTTCTATAGTACCACCTAATGGCAAAAATGTGCCCTTGTTTCTTTGCAAAACCTGAGTTTTCAAACAAAACACTTTCAAATAAAATCCTTCGAACGAATATTTCACTTTTGGTTGCAAATTCAAAGGAAAAGCTCATTCTAGCACCTACTGAAGCTTTACAGATGCCGATTTTTTTCGAAAAAAAAGTTCTACCAAACACACCGCGTTCGCTGGTACTGAATCCATAAGATAAAATTATGACATTCCATTTGTCATATGGACTTCATAAGGAATTCTCATGAAATTCTTCTTTGTATATATCGGATCGTGCCCATAAGACTTTCTTATAGAATACATAAGCAGAACTGTTAAGGAGTGCATAAGACAGCGTGGTTAAGTGGTGATCTTACGTGACTTGTCGGTTCTCACGGTAAAGAGGGACAAGTCTGTTTTTACCAGGAGGGATGTTGGTGGACTTGAGTGATTCGTAGTTATGCTGCCTAAGCCCGATCCCCACCAACAAAAGACAAAAGATTATCCTGTAGGATATTAAGCCTGTTTCTAATGACCCTTCCACTTCTAGTTTTCCGATATGTATACTCCACATCTCACTTGAGTACTATGGCTCTAAATTTTCATAACTTTCCATACCCAGTAATCTCTAGCTAATTGACTGTCGTTAAAAAATAAAAAAGAAAATGTGACTACATATTAGTTGAATTAAAAAAGGAAAAAAAGAAACAAAATATAATGACCGACAGTGCCTTTATTTCATTTATCATTTGCTAACAATTACAACCACGAAGCAAAACTGTTACCATTATTATTTGTTTCCAAATTAGTTTGCTAATTATCTGGCATTAATCGATAAAGAAGAAAGTTGTCTGTTATTATATGATTATAAAAGATTATGAATATTATAAAAGTTGTAACTCGGATTTGGCTCCACGGATACAAGAAGTTGATCATGAACGTTTGGGCTTTTTTGTAATGTTGAAATTGTATCCATTGTCATTCATAAAATCAATCAAGACATGAGCAAAATTTGAGCGAAATTGGTCCACATTAACATGGCAGCAAAGCGAATTTCACAAATCTGAATCTTGGTAAAGCTCAAGAACAAGATGAAATAGTTTATATCTTGATTTAAATACCGAACAAAATTCCAACATGGCAAAAATAACTGGAACCCTAATGAATACGTTATGTATAGCGAACCGATCATATTCAGAATACCCACTTTCGCGGATCCTTTTTATGTAGACATTCTAGTTACCCTATTGTCCTATTGAACGACACTACTCACAAGCTTGGTCAACATTGTCGCACTTTATACCAAACCCGCGCATTAATAACTGTTCCATCAATGTCTACCTGCATTTTTCGACCAAAATACTACATCGACAAAGCAAACTACAAAAAAAATCTCTCAGCCATCACTTTCATAATAACAATAATAGGCTGCGAGCTGTGCGAAGCGCTAGACCTACGCTGTGCCTGAATCAACAGCATAGAGAGCAGGAATATGAAGTTCACGCCAATCAGGCCGGGCTTCTGCCGAACGTCAAAAACGTGGGTTATCCTGCCAGAAAAAATCCTCCCTTGTTTGATATGACATGGTGGTCGTTTCGCCTCCTCCCCCATCGAAACCGGGAGAGTAAATTGGAAATAAATTGGTTTTCATCCATCCGTCTAATATTGGAATTAAAAGCATTCGCCGGAATTTTTACTCTGGCCACGATCGCCGCTGACCGACGGATGCATGCCTACGCAGTTACGAGAATGTGCACAGGTACGTGCCATCGACAGGCGACTTTACTGGTTGTTTTGCAACCTCTTTGCCAGTTCCGTTGTTCATCCGAACAAACAAGGATTAGGCTGAAGTTCTCGGGAACCAACCAGGCTGCAGAACTGCTTAACCAACCGATGATGACGATAACGAAAGTGACGTGTATGATGCCGATGTCCGCACGTGATCACTGAGCAGAAATGCTTAGCAATTTGAAGAGCATGTCTACTCTCAACATCAAAAGGGCTTCATATAGACGCCTTTTGCGGAAAACGGCGTGGTGATTTGAGATTCTGGTAGTAACAGTGTAGATTCAGAAAAAAAATCAACGAGTGAACGTTTTTTATAAAGTTATGGTATTATTCGTAATACAGTTAATTATAGTCTAATCTTGTAACAAGTTTATTACTATAATTCATTTATTGGGTTGTTTAATCAAGTACCGTTCTGTACGGCTAAACTTTAATGCAGCAAAAACATCGTATGTGGTTTCAGAACAGCGCATTCAGGACCCGACATTGAAACCACTATTCAAATCAATTCATGATAGCCTTTCAATGAGGTGAAAAAATGTTTCATCCCTGTAAAGGCAATTTTCTGCCTCGTTCGCCTTCGTTCGCCCTTGTTATCGCTTCCCAAGTCCACTAAAATGAAACAACCCATCAAATTGTATATTTTTTGCTTCTGAACAGAAAATCTTCCTTGCATTATTCGGTTCTGTTCTGGAGCTAAATGAACAAGTTCCCTTGGAATGCCCCGTGGTTGATGGCAGCATCAAAGTGAAATAACCTTCAATCCTGCGTGCCAGCATTTTTCAAACGAGAATGGACGTTTTTTCACTCTGGAAAGCTATGCAATGGAGTAAGTTACAAAAAACCAACCTCTGCGGTCACGAAATTCCAGTACCTACTGCACCATCTTACGCATAGATTTGGTCCTTGAAGTAGAGAATCCAATAGCCGATAGAGTGATTTTCAGTTCTATTCTCCTTTTTCGGGCTCCAGTTCAGAAAAGATGAAACACGCATCGTTCTCGAGTATTTTGAAATTGAAATAGTTTTGCTCAAGCTAGCTGGTTGCGATTCGAAGCAGAGTAGACATCACCTCGCCGACTGTAGCTTTGATGTTATTGAGAACATCTATCAGCTCCGCACCCGATTGCGGCATGCCGATTGTATTACATTTGTTTGCTGAGGAATGCGAGCAATGACAGACCAGGGTAACAATTGCGCAGGAATTATTCTGTAGTAGGCGAAGAAAACTAATGAAATTATTTTAAAAACTAAATTGCGATTCAAAATGAATGCACCTGTAGTCACGAGTAAATCAATAGTTACAAGATAGCATTTGATCTTAATTCTTTGTGGTATAATAGGAGATGATGTGTTTGTACCTTTATTAAAAATGGAATAACTAATGTTCTTACAAATCCGAATTAAAATAATATATGTAAGTGTAGTGATAATTGCTACAACTTAACAGGAGGGGGTGAGAATAGATAAACCACAGAGATAGGTTAACCACTAAGAATATTTCGTCACATTTGAGTGATTTTTGCTTACACATTATTTTTCTTGTTAGCGCTAACCTTTCACGCGTTTTGGTAGCGTCACATGTTTGTTGACGTTTTTAAAAATAAAGTTTTTTTACTAGTATACTACTTTGCTACTCGGATATTATCCGGCGAAAAAACTACCCTACTTCGACTGAGAGTTCCTCCGCGGCAGAATTGCTCTCGTACCGATGTCTGTTTCGTGAGTTAATTAGTTCCCCGCCAATTAAACTCTATTGTGAATTCCTCTGTCGTGCATTTGGCCTGCGTTAAGCCAAACCGAGCTAAGCGCCATAATTTTTTTCGTGTATTTTTCGTACCAAAATTAATTTTTCGATAACTTATCATTTACATAGAAAGTTAAAGAACACTGGCTTGCTTTCGTTTGCTATTTGGGTTCCCAAAACATAACAGATATTAGAGTTCCTGGTGCTACATTGGATGCTGGAGCGATTTTAGATAAAGTATCTCAAAATGGCGCTTGGTCCTCTTTGGCTTAACACAGGCCATTTATCCCGAAGCCGATGCCTGTTTTTATGAGCCATTTGACTCCCCGCTTTGTCCCGATCTACTCGATCTAGTCTCCGGCGGTGGACCTAGCCTACTCAATGAGATGACGAAGCATGCCCAAACAGATGCCGGTACTTCCGGAATCATCCGTGCCCGAACAAAACCTGCGTCAAATAGAAGTCCACCTCGCCATGCTTCTCCGATGTTCGGCATGATCCTTGCCAATACGTTAGTTGTCCTCACCATCAACATGGCCAATGAAATTTAACCGATCGTCGACTATCACACCCAGTTGCTTTAGCGCACGCACGAATTGAGTGTCCGCCAAGTCTGATCACGACACGCTGGATTATTTTTTTTAGTTGCTGACCAGCACTACGTACCTAGGTCTTGTGGGGACCCAGCTGCAACTTGACGTCATCCATTCAAGTTTCCACGATGCCCATTGTTTCTGCCGTCATCATCTCCACTTCCTCGAGGGTCTCGCCAGTAATCGTCAGGAAAAAGGTCATCTGCAAAGCCAAAAATCTCGACTCCTCTGGACAGTTGTTTTTTTATATAACTAAGTTTATTTAGGCCCAAAGGCGGTAACTTAACGAGGCCGATAATTCATTTTTTAAGGTACATCGCACGTGTTAGTGGGGGAAGAGAAAGCCGTA